>NC_051211.1:36732652-36907652 GCF_015220715.1 Pygocentrus nattereri | reverse complement strand
ATCAATAAAACGCAAATCTATCAACCGCCAGTGGGAATTGCACTGTACCCTGTTTGAAATAAGCTTTATGTTTTATTTTGAGTATGGAAGCACTTTATTTGGCATGGCACAAATCGAGCTACTTCAAGTGTGTAACACTGAACAAAAGCATGTAATATGAAAAAACACCCCTTGTATTTTGATTTTACCTGACAACTATGAATATTCAGCTGCCAACTAAAGAGTGCATGGGTATTCAAGCACTCTGTTAACTGTTCAAGGTGCCAATTTTCAAATACTTAAATATCTATTTGGGTATTCGTCACGTTTCATCACGGGAAGACAAAGAAAATATAGGGGTTAACAATTCAGTGAAACTCAATGGTTCGCCTTGAATTTGTGAGTAAGAATGTTATACTTGCATACTCCGAGGACAGTGACTGAGAAGCACAGACAGCATGGCCAACTAGGCTAGCTACTGTAGCTTATGTTATCCACAACAGGAAACACATGGCATATTGTCCACTGAGAAGAAGCTCTTGCAGAAAATATGAAGTTTTCATCAGCATCCAAGGTGAAACTTGTTAGCTGTGTTAGCTCAGCAGCTTATATGAAGTTGATAGGTTTCATGTTAGTCATCTGATGTGAAAACCTACTGATGACTCTCAGCTGTTTTTCAATTTAAAAAAGTCACATTTCTCTGCGTGCCAATATATTTTTATACTAGACCAGTGCCGTCACCTACAAGCCCGCAGCCGTTATCGTCTGTTTTTTTTTGTTGTTGTTGTTGTATTTTTCTTCTTGCCAGAAAGCTTAGGATAGTTTCTACGTATGCAAAGCCAAAAGTATGTACTGTACAATCTTTTTTGAATGACGATAATGTGTGAACCAACTAAAGATGTGGACAGACACTAGTGATTTCGGTGTTCAAGTACTGGCACCTTGACTGTTTAACCGAATACTCCATTCATTACTTTTCAGCATTTATTACTTTTCATTATTCAATGCATTTCATTAGAAGATAAACAGGTTAACAATTCAGGTAATCATATTTTATGTTTCAAAAGGACTGTAAAATCTGACCGTTTTGGAAGTAAATAGATTATACTTTGCTAGTACGAAATATAGGTGTCCGAACGTGAGCGTGTCGTGAAGTACATATTGTTTGGGATGTGCCATTCTGCCACTGTTTTTTCACTGCTTGAGAATAAAAGGTAATATGCTAATTTTAGCATTTAGTTTTTGTCCTCTTTCCCCTCCATTCATTAATCTAATGTATACTCAGATATCACTAAATTGTATGTATATTCCTAAATTCAAGTAGACAATCAAACTTTATATAGAGATTTTTTTCTCAGTAAATATATTATAAACATTACATGTATCCTGTGGTCATGTTACTTTACAGTCCATGAAACTTATCCTGTTCAAAGAGCACTTTGATCTGAAGTAACTGACCCAGGTCACATTGCAAAGTGGCACTGAAAGAGATATAATGAAGAAATGCTGGATTACCATTATACTCAGACAAAACCATCTTTCTATAAATGTTACACAGGCTTTTTCAAGGCCAGAGAAAAGTAAGTAATAAATGTAAGAAGCACCCAGCATCCACTCCCAGTCCAACACTGCTGCTGAAACCAGCCTCTACATTTTATGATGGACAGGGTTCAGGTTATTTAACTCAAATCCTCCTCCTATTATTAAACCCAAACCAAAGATATTCAGCTCAGCTGTGGAAATGACCAATGTTAGAGCACCTTGGCAGATATATAACAGTGGTTCTTCACACCTGTATCACTGTATCCTTGAGAATATACCAGTCTAAAAAGATGAAACACTGCTAAGTTAACCATGTGGAAAAATTATTGCCATTACGAATGTAAACGGATCAGTCCTCTAAAGCCTTTTTTAAAAGTGCCATTGAAGATTAATGCATTTATAACTGTAATTTATTCAGAGGAAGTTCAAAAAAGCCTCACACAGATTTTATTGTTCTGTAATTCCTTGCCATTACCTCAAAATCCAAAACACGCAAATCAGTACAGACATGGCACCAATTCTATAAAGTTTAGCAAGACACAAATATGAAGCACTCTCCTTCAGTCAGGATGGGACATTTTTGGCTTTAATGACTGAAATTCAGTTTACATACAAATAAGGGCACAAAAAATGTTAAGTTACATAAACTCAGCTACATAATTAGAAAACTTTGGAATTGCAGGATAAATATATACATGGTCAACTAACGGCACAGACACATCCATACAGCTGTATGCTAATGTTAGAACACGTCAAATTACATGTTTTGATGATTTTTAAGCGAAAACAAGTCAGGGAACAAGGTTCTCAGGGAACAAGGTTATATTTGCTCATTTTAGTGTAGAATTTCCATTTCTGCTTTTAACAATATCAAAATGAAACATAAAACAAAACGTGCAGTACCATTTGCATGGGCCATATTTAAGATTTTATTTTATTTAAATCATTGTGCATTAAAAATTGCAGAAGTTTATTCTCTGTAGAGGATGTATTATTTATGTATATTTTAGAAAATTAACAAAACATTTGATCTGGGGCACCCAAACATTTGACGATTTCTGGTTGCAGTTAGTATTGATAGTATAGTATAGGATAGATAGTATAGACAGATAGTATTGATAAAATTCAAACTCACAATATTTACACACACACACACACACACACACACACATATATATATATATATGTATATATATATACACATATACATACATACATACATACATACACACACACACACACACACACACACACACACATATATATATATATATATATATATATACACACACCTTAGCATAAAGACACCAGAAAGGTATAGAAGTTTGCAGTAATAAAGTTAAACTGGCTTTTTTCAGTAGTGCTAGTCTATTCTCAAAGTACATCTTACAAACATGACAGCTTGTTTTCACTGTTTGGTTCTGTTTTCTTCTCTTAAATTGATACCAAAGCGTGTCCTTACATAGTATTGAAAACATTAACCAGACAGAAAGCATGTCTGCAGAAAGTAAACTTATTGTTTACTTAACTTTTATGCATTTTTTTTCAATACAATCTAAGATGCATAGCAAATAATATACACTGCAATTAAATAAGCTAAAGTTTTTAGTTACATACATTTTGATATTTCAGCTCTGTGCTTTGGTATGCGAGTCGTTTGCTTCCCCTGCTGTTCCCTACCACACAGGAGCATCGGCTCTAGTGGTCCGTGCTCCACAGCAGAGGGCAATGTCTCCCCCTATGGTGTAACTGAGAAATGGAATAGTGTGTTGGCGTCTGTGAGACAGAGAGGGAGGGAAAAAGGTGATCAATGCGCTGCTCGGTCGCAGATGCCGTGTCACGGAGGGGAGACGAGGACATCGACCTCCCAGAAAGGACAACAGGCTGATTTATCTCTGTCAATGTTTTCTCTCCAACACACACACACACACACACACACACACACTCACTCAGGTCTTGTGGTAATTATGTACAGGGGAATTAAGTTCATATTTCATTCTGGCACCCTACGACTGGCTCGTCAGTTTGGATATCTAATAAGGCAACAATAACAAAATTAAGACAGGAACCCTGACGGCTTGGGAAAACAAAAACAAAAACTACAGAGAAAAAAAAAGAAATCAGGATCCTACCAGCCTCCCGACTTATCCCTTCAGCTTTAGTCATCACCCTACAGACCTGTTTGCTGATGGATGCAGGCAAGCCGCCATCAATATTAGGCCAGTGTATGGTGCTTACTGGGTGAAATGTCAAACCACACTTTCCACCCTGAGCTTATGTGTTTTGTTCATGGTGACCTTCTGACCTGAGAGAAAACACTATGGGTGTGCAATACGGAAAAAACACAGTGACATTTCAGCATTTTCACAAAACACAGTGTGTATCATGAGATTAAGTTTTTTTCCAGGTTTTCGAATAAAACAGTAGTTCCAAATGTACAAAGAGCTATGAAAAACTATTGGTACAAATTTTGCATTAAAAACTTTTAAAAAAAGAAAAAAGGAGGTTAAAAACAAGTGAAAAAGCTACTTGTTACTATGGAGCTTACATAGTTACTCTACACCAGTTGTTGCTTACAAATTCTCTATACTTGGTCAAAATCTGCCTTTTTTTTGCTAAATACAGGTATTCAGTGTTCTAGAATGACTATCAATACCCAAGATATACTAAGAAATGCATACTGTGCTGTAATTTATCATCACATCACAACCTGCACTTTTACATACAGCTGTACGTAAAAGATCAGGTGCCTCTATTTATGTCTAAGTGAAAATAAGTTGACGTTCTCTACAGAGAAAACATTTCTGCACATTTTATTGCATAATTATGTTTTTGTTTTGTTTTTTCACTAAAACACACTGGGGAAATATTTTGATGAAATGTTTCTTTTTTGCACAATATGTAAAACTGAGAAATATAAATAGAAATTTGGCACTAAAATGTTCAGAAAATGCTACGATTAAGTTATTCAGAGGATGCGTTCACTGATTTCCTTTTACATCGAAAAAAAAAATACGATAACTGATGATGGTCAAACTTGTGTATTTGAGTGCAGTATTATTCATTCCTACGCCCATCCAGAACCATTCTGGGCTCATTTAGGGAAGGAGGACAACAGCAGTTATTGCTGAGTGTGCAACATGTTGCATGCACATCTGTGAACAATATACATGTGCACACTATTTTAGCAAAGCAGGCTGGCATTAGTAGTACATTTTGTGCAAAGCTCTCATTTTGCACTTTGTATTTAATAAAAAAGAAAACTGAAATTGTTCTACAAACCAGAGTAGAACAGAGTAGAGTTAATAGTTTTAATACACAGTGTAGACTGAACTCGGGTTCTTCTGAAGTGAACTGGAAACTGGACCTTTTTTTCTTTTTTTTTTTTTAAGTGAACCAGGTCAACACACACAGTTTTCAAACAAATTCAACCAAGCATACTAAATAACCTAAATAATAATAATAATAATAATAATAATTATTATTATTATTATTATTATTATTATTATTATTATTACTAAATTAAAAATAAATAAATAAAAAATAACCAAGTCATCGAGCCTTGGTCATCTGCTGTACAGGAAAAAGCAGATCACCCAATACTCATTCTCCCTGATTAAAAACAGAGAGCAATCAATGATTAAAAAAGGTGGCCAGCTAAGCAGACTTCATGAATGAGATATACCTAACCTTCCATTAAGACGATTTCTCCTCACTGATTACTGCTGCTCAAGAAGGAAAAATAAAAGAGCAAAACCACTAGAGCACAGATCAGAGTTTGAAAAATTTGTCTGTACCTGGTGGGACCTGACAATTTACATTGGGTTTGGCCAGGTTTGGATGTCATTTCTCAAATATATGTCAGGTTTGGGTCAAGTTAACATGGCCTGCTTCAGTTTTTCTCCCTTTATTAGGGGGTGCTCAAACTCTCAAGCATGCATCACATCATTGTCATCTATGCATGAAAATGCACTGCAACTGAAATGCATTATTCTAGGCCTCATGTTTTCAAACCACACACTGAAGCTGAAAAAACTATCAACTTTTTTGCTGAGCACCCATGAAAAAAATGCCATACGTCCTCCACAGCTGACCAAATAGAATTGAGGATGCCTTGTTGAGTTGTACAACACTATAAACAAAGATTACCACAATCTCAATACAATCTCCTTCTAATTGTAATGCTAAAATCAAATCTCTAGTTTTCTATTTGTAAATGTATATGCATTAACCTGGCCCAAAAACACACCTCCTGCTTCTTTTTAAAGGATCCATGTTCTACATGTTCTAAATCAGCAAACTGTTAATGGCTGTCAATGGCAATAGTTTGGAAATGACTTATCTGGCAGGAGCGATACAATGATCATGAAGGAGGTTCACCCAGGGCGAGGCTCTGCCATTGCACTTCGGTGGTGCTGACCCTTGCAAATTCCCCAAATGCGGGAATCTTGACTGCATAATTTCTAGTAGTGGGGGACTGCGTTCGCTCTCTCCCCTGACGATTTTTGTATTTGGGGCAGTCGTGGGTTAGAGATTAGGGAACCAACTTTGTGACCAGAAGTTCACAGGTTTGATCCTCTGAGCCAACAGTATGTGACTGAGGTGCCCTAGGGCTTCCCCACTGCTCCGGGCAAGAGTGCTCACTGCCCCCTAGTGTGTTTCTTCACTAGTGTGTATGTGGTGTTTCACTTCACTGATGGATTAGATTGTGGAGGTGAAATTTCCTCATTGTGGGACTAAAAATGGTCACTTAATCCAATCTTATCTTAAAAAAAAAAAAAACCTAATAGGCATACTGTTTCCAAGCTATATTCATGAGCATGTTCTTAGGATGTAATTGGAATAATTGCATATTATAGGATTTTTAAACAACTGAGGAAAAGAGTGTCTGACACTATATAATTTAATTCTACCAAGCTAAATGTGGAATGTATTGCTGACATGCTGCTGCAAAAAAATTAAATATCTTTGAAAAACATCAGATCACCTCTAAACTGTCTGCAAGTTGATCGCAAGTCGTAAGAATAACCTGAGAGTAATCTGAAATCGACCATAAGCCACACTTGACTTCACTCTGAAGAATGAATTTCTGTGGTTTCGAAAATTTGAAGAAAATCTGGAAAAAAAAAAACCCGTAGTTTGCACTCAGTGCCAAGAGAACTGCCGAAGAACTCCAGTGCCGACAAAGTTATTAATAATAAAAAAATTATTTAAAAAGTTCACCAGGGGAATAAAGCGGATAGAAACTCAAAAAGAGATTACGCACTAGCTATTCAGAACACACACACGAGCCTTGCCTTTACACCTGAAACTCCATTCATTATCAGTCTGCCTACGAGCTTTTATCCCCACAAAACTGACAGCTACCGCAGGAGATGGGACGAACAAAGCCGGAGTCCATGAAACTTTTATGAAGTGCCAAAGTTTCTGATGTAGGATGAGACTTGTGTAATTGTGCATTGATCTTTACAGAGTCACAAATGCACATGTCGACGTAAAGCTCGGAATCAACACTCCAGCCACGAACATGAGACTCACTCACAAACATGAGACTCACTCTCCTAACTTGTCTGTAAACAGGCAGATCTAATTAGTTAAGTTAATTAGTTAGTTAAATTAATTAGTCCAACAATGGAGAAGATTTCGCCTCCACATTTAACCCATCCGTGAAGTGAAATACCACATACACACTAGTGAGCACACACACCAGTAAACAGTGAGCACACTTGCCCGGAGCGGTGGGCAGCCCTATCTACAGCACCCAAGGAGCAGTGGGGGGCCTTGCTCAACACCTCAGTCATGCACTGTCAAGCTCTGGGGATCAAACCAGCAACCTTCCGGTCACAGGACAGGTTTTTTTAACCTCCAGCCCATTTTAGCTGCACATTGTCATACAAATAAATGCAATTAAAAATGTCATTTTTGTTCATTGAAATTATTAAAAGCACAAGCTTTAAGTGGCCAAATTGGATGATTAGTCCAATTCTTACCTCGCCGTGGGACCTTAGTGGCTCCCAACTGACAGTAGACACAGCTCCCGCTCAAATAAACAAAGATTACTCACTGCTGCCCTCTAAAGATGTTAACAAGCATCAAATACACAAACATTACTCACAACTACCCTGTAAAGAAGTTATAGCACCAGTCAGAACTTAAGCTGTTATTCATAAGACCTATTAACGTGTTTCTGCTTTCTTGTATTTATATATCCTTGCATCAAGTCAACTAATAAAAATGCACCCAATTCACATTCTTTTACGCTGATGTGAACATATGATTGTAAAAGTAAATAAGAAAATCTCAGTCAGATCAAATATTGCAATTAGGTGTAAAAAAAAACAATTACAGTGGGTTGCAAAAGTATTCAGCCCCCTTGAACTTTTCAACCTTTTGCCACATTTCAGGCTTCAAACATAAAGATATGAAATTGACATTTTTTGTGAAGAGTCAACAACAAGTGGGACACAATCGTGAAGTGGAACGAAATTTGTTGGATATTTTAAACTTTTTTTAGAAATAAAAAACTGAAAAGTGGGGCGTGCAATATTATTCAGCCCCCTTGCTTTAATACTTTGTAGCGCCACCTTTTGCTGTGATTACAGCTGCAAGTGGCTTGGGGTACGTCTCTGTCAGTCTTGCACATCGAGAGACTGAAATTTTTGCCCATTCTTCCTTGCAAAACAGCTCGAGCTCAGTGAAGTTGGATGGAGAGCGTTTGTGAACAGCAGTTTTCAGCTCTTTCCACAGATTCTCGATTGGATTCAGGTCTGGACTTTGACTTGGCCATTCTAACACCTGGATACGTTTATTTGTGAACCATTCCATTGTAGATGTTGCTTTATGTTTTGGATCATTGTCTTGTTGGAAGATAAATCTCCGTCCCAGTCTCAGGTCTTTTGCAGACTCCAACAGGTTTTGTTCCAGAATGGTCCTGTATTTGGCTCCATCCATCTTCCCATCAATATTAACCATCTTCCCTGTCCCTGCTGAAGAAAAGCAGGCCCAAACCATGATGCTGCCACCACCATGTTTGACAGTGGGGATGGTGTGTTCAGGGTGATGAGCTGTATTGCTTTTACGCCAAACATAAGTTCGATTTTGGTTTCATCTGACCAGAGCACCTTCTTCCACATGTTTGGTGTGTCTCCCAGGTGGCTTGTGGCAAACATTAAATGAGACTTTTTATGGATATCTTTGAGAAATGGCTTTTTCTTGCCACTCTTCCATAAAGCCCAGATTTGTGCAGTGTACCACTGATCGTTGTCCTATGGACAAAGTCTCCCACCTCAGCTGTAGATCTCTGCAGTTCATCCAGAGTGATCATGGGCCTCTTGGCTGCATCTATGATCAGTCTTCTCCTTGTTTGAGCTGAAAGTTTAGAGGGACGGCCGGGTCTTGGTAGATTTGCAGTGGTCTGATGCTCCTTCCATTTCAATATGATCGCTTGCACAGTGCTCCTTGAGATGTTTAAAGCTTGGGAAATCTTTTTCTATCCAAATCCGGCTTTAAACCTCTCCACAACAGTATCTCGGACCTGCCTGGTGTGTTCCTTGGTCTTCATGATGCTCTCTGCGCTTTAAACAGAACTCTGAGACTATCACAGAGCAGGTGCATTTATACGGAGACTTGATTACACACAGGTGGATTCTATTTATCATCATCAGTCATTTAGGTCAACATTGGATCATTCAGAGATCCTCACTGAACTTCTGGAGTGAGTTTGCTGCACTGAAAGTAAAGGGGCCGAATAATATTGCACGCCCCACTTTTCAGTTTTTTATTTCTAAAAAAAGTTTAAAATATCCAACAAATTTCGTTCCACTTCACGATTGTGTCCCACTTGTTGTTGACACTTCACAAAAAATGTCAATTTCATATCTTTATGTTTGAAGCCTGAAATGTGGCAAAAGGTTGAAAAGTTCAAGGGGGCTGAATACTTTTGCAACCCACTGTAAGTGGTAAATTATTGCTACTTATTAACACAAAATTATTTTTTAATTTTCACATGTGTATGATATCAGCATTCAGGCTGTGTTTTTAACCTCTTATTCTCCATTTTGGTTTGTCCAACTGAATTTACATGACCAAATCATAAGTCAAATTATTAAAGTAAAGAGGGTAAACAATGGTCACTTGTTTTCAAACGGCAAAAAAGGCACAGAGGGACTTTTCCTTTGTCAACATGCTACCACTAGAAAATAACAGGTCAGATGAGTTTAAATGCAGAACTGAATGTAAGGCTAAGTCATCTGGGTTCGTATTTACAAAGTTTCTCAAAGTAGGAGTGCTGATCTAGGACCAGATTCCCCTCTAATGTACTATGGGCCTATGGACAGGACTGATGTCATACAGCATGTATGACTTTAGAAGGCTTCATTAACAGTACCCCTCCTTCCTCATCAACTCTGTGATGTGATTACTTGATTTGTGAATAAAAATGAACTCTATTCCACAGAAATATAGATGTCATGGTATCATTGGGGCAGTCATAGGCTGGTCATGTGACCGGAAGGTTGCTGGTTCAATCCCCTTGGCTGACAATCCATGACTGAAGTGCACATGAGCACCTAACTCCCCAATTGCTCCCCGGGCGCCGTGGATAGGGCTGCTCACTGCTCCGGGCAGGTGTGCTCACTGCCCCCTAGTGTGTGTGTTAACTAGTGTGCATGTATGTGGGTGTTTCACTGCACGGACGGGTTAAATGCAGAGGTCTAATTTCACAGTGACAAATGATTGTAAATTCTAATTTTAATTTATCTAAATATTTTTAAGATTAAAGTGTCATTTGATGAATCATGATGCATCGATCTGAAGGTGCACATTCAACTTTTGGAATGTTAGAATGAAAAAGGAAGTGTTATTATATTAAGATGTATAAGAAAGTATTATATTAAGATGTATAATAAGAAAGTTTTATATTAAGGTACGCACACATTTTGATGGGCTATTTTCAAATGCACAAATGAAAAAGATTTGGTGCATTGTTTTCATTGTCTGTATTTCACTGCTGTGCTGGATACTGGACCTCTAAGACCAGAGCTGGAGTAAACAGTACAGGGATGTGGATATTTAGCTAAAAAAAGCAAAACAAAATCGAAACTAACGTCAGGCTGCAGGCTTACTGTTTTAGGTGAAGGCACTTCAGACTTTTTTAATTTATAAAAAAAAAAAAAAAGGCAAGAAAAAAAATAAAAAACTTTGAATTTTGAATGAGTAACGGAAGCTGCTGCCTCTGAGGAGCTAATGAGCTGAGCTAGAGCTAACCGGCACAATGTTGGATGTTTCATCTGTTAGCTTTAGTTAAAATACTGTGCCGTCTCTGCCATCTCAGACACATCCTTAGCAATGTGTCGCTGGCAACACATTCATGTTAAGGTGCTTATGTATGTAGTAGTAAAGGGTAATACATATCCCTGTTAAAAATAAAATGCTTTTTTTTTTGTTTTTTTACTAAATTGTTAGTCTATATGTTTTCTTCTTGTGTGTGTGACCAATATTTCAACAGATTTAAATGTGATTATATTCTATATATTAAGTTTTTTTGCACAGAAGACTCAGCACAATCATTTTTTGGCTTGAGCACTCAAGTAAAAAAACAAGTCAAATCAAATTCAAATCAAATCAAAATGCACTGAATCAAACTGAATCACTGAGAAATCAGCAACGTTTATCATTAAATTATCCACAAAGGACCTATAGCTCGTCAGTTGGTCTCAGTCTAAACAGTTTATCATGTACACCTACTTTGTTGGATTAAAAAAAAAAAAAAAAAAAAAAACACCAGCCCTTTCGCGGACATGATGATGAAATGACTAATCTGATCATCTATCTGATTATATTCGACATTAATCAAAGTTGTGTGATGAATTATTTTCTTTGACCTGAAGCACCTTATTAACGATGTTTCTACGATACTTCAAGAGGGTCCATATGCACAGACTTACCAAGATCAGTGTTGGGCCCTGCCAGGAGCTGTCTGAACTTGTCCAGTCTGAAGGCCTCTCTCTCCGTCATGGCTGGGGTGCCGGACGTATTCTGATCTGCCATGCGGGCCACGAGTGGAATGACAGGCCGATGTGGGAGCGATTGTTGTCTCTGTAGTGCAGCCCGTTCCCCGATCATCTCTGCACCAGGTAAACCCAACAAAACAAGATAAGCATTAATTAATTTAGTTCCCCAACAACATAAACCATTGCTGAAGGTTTTCTCACTTGTAGCTCAAGAAAAAAAATTTAATGCACGTGAAAAATCAAAATGTTTAATCGATACTACATTTGAGCTCATTAACAGAAGATTTTATTAGAATTTGCTTAAAAAACGTATGTTGTGCTTACAGTACTATTTTTTAATTATGTTTGTAGGGGTGGCATAGTTCAGTATACATTATGTTGATACTGGCTTCCTTATTTAGTGCTAAGAAGTGTGATCTTTCTGCAGTCCTTTCAGATCTGACCAGAATTGTAGAACACTCTTAATAATGACTGTTTTCAACAAAATATTTTGTCGTTAAAAAGCAAGGAGAAAATGGCAATTACTTAATGATGTAGGTCATGAGGTTATAAAAAATGTCATACATAGTTAATTTTAGCTAAAGGGGGAATACAGACACACCTCCCCTTTAAGTACACTATATTTTCAAAAGGTATTCACTCACCCATCAAAATCATTGAATTCAGGTGTTCCAACCACTCCATGGCCACAGGTGTATCAAGCCAAGCACCTAGGCATGCAGACTGCTTCTACAAACATTTGTGAAAGAATGCAACAAGTCCAGTCGTGAAATTTCCTTGCTACTATGTATTCCACAGTCAACTGTCAGTGGTATTATCACAAAATGGAAGCGATTGGGAACGACAGCAACTCAGCCACGAAGTGGTAGGCCACGTGAAATGACAGCGGGGTCAGCGGATGCTGAGGCGCAGTGAGCAGAGGTCGCCAACTTTCTGCAGAGTCAATCGCTACAGACGTCCAAACTTCATGTGGCCTTCAGATCAGCTCAAGAACAGCGTAGAGAGCTTCATGGACTGGGTTTCCATGGCCGAGCAGCTGCATCTAAGCCTTACAACACCAAGAGCAATGCAAAGCGTTGAATGCAGTGGACTCTAGAGCAGTGGAGACGTGTTCTCTGGAGTGATGGATCATGCTTCTCCGTCTGGAAATCCGATGCATGAATCTGGGTTTGGCAGTTGCAAGGAGAACAGTACTTGTCTGACTGCATTGTGTCAAGTGTAAAGTTTGGCGGAGGGGGAATTATGGTGCAGGGTTGTTTTTCAAGAGTTGGGATCTGCCCCTTAGTTCCAGTGAAAGGAACTCTTAATGCCTCAGCAGACCAAGAGATTTTGGATAATTTCATGGCCCCGACTTTGTGGGAACCGTTTGGGGATGGCCCCTTCCTGTTCCAATACGACTGTGCACCAGTGCACAAAGCAAGGTCCATAAAGACATGGAGTTTGGTGTGGAAGAACTTGACTGGCCTGCACAGTCCTGACCTCAACCTAAGAGAACACCCTTGGGATGAAGTAGAGCAGAGACTGCAAGCCAGGCCTTCTCGTCCAACATCAGAGTCTGACCTTATAAATGTGCTTCTGGAAGAACGGTCAAAAATCCACATAAACACACTCCTAACCCTTGTGAAAAGCCTTCCCAGAAGAGTTGAAGCTGTTATAGCTGCAAAGGGTGGGCCGACATCATATTTAACCCTATGGGTTAAGAATGGGATTTCTTTCAATTTCATATGTATGTGAAGGCAGATAAGCAAATACTTTTGGCAATATCATGTATGTCTGTTCGGTTTAGATTATGTAAATATGCAAGAGATGCTAGAAATGTAAATATTACTTTTTTAAAAACAGTATTGAGAATGAGTATTTGAAGCCAGTAAAACACTGTTCTTGCCAGCCCTGTATTTTTGCCATTTATAACACTGAAACAAATGAAAGAAATCAGACTCAATGTAGCAAAACAACTCTAGACTTAAAAGGGCTAATGACCACACAAGAAGCATCGGAATCCTGGCTGCTCTGGTGACCACATAAGCTAATCAGAGAGGCAAGAGCTGCTGTCAGCACACAGGACTTTCAGTCAGGAGTTTCGACCAGCCATTAGCCACAGAAATGGCATCATACTTTATAAGATCTCAACTGAGGGTATGACCACCCACATTTGGACACCTTTATGTATTTCACAAGGTCAAGATCACACACATTGAAAACTAGCCATGACTCTCATAGACCTTATTACTGCTGCTGTCATAAGCACTATAACTTTGTAAAAAAGCATGAATCACCCAGGCAAACCCATTCCATTCATGTACTAAAATTATTTAATCTGATGGACTGTTATTCTGACCCGTTTTAAAAGGATAAGGTCAGATAAGCGCAATAGGTTTTCAATCTCTTTTACCGTATCACAAATGAAACACAGTCCGCTCCACTCTTTTACATGATATGAACGGTGCTGCTGCCATTTTATCGTACTCCATTTGAAAAAGAGGTGCTGAACTCTTGTCAGGTTATTTGCTACAATGGAGAGAGCAAGTTTAAAGTTGTTGGAGGTTGCAAAGGAAAGCTCTACCAATCATTTTCTGTCTGAATGCATCTCTTTTTTTAATTCTTCTGATAAAGATGCAATGATCATCATTTTGCTCCTGGGGTATGAAAGCTGACTGCTCAAATATTCCTTCCAGTCCAACTGTGTAAGTGGCTCTAATAATATATCATATGAGCTTTAATGAATAATTAACATTATTCTGTTCTAATGAACTGGAGATGTTCTGGTCAAGAGTCAAGCTAAGAAGTCACAAACAAACAAGTGGTGCTACAGAAAAACATCAGTCACATGTAAACAGATCAGTCCATGTAAACAGAGGGTTTTTTATCCTGTTAGTTCAAGTCTCTGTCCATATTTAGCATGATTCTTCATATATCATCAAAAAATTACATTTTTGTTTTCTTGTAATCTTCCAACAAAATGTACTACCTTTTGACTCAAAAACAACTTGTGGGTTTTAATTATGTAATTGCCTCCAGGGGCTGGGAGGTCATCATTTCCCATTCCCACGACAAACCAGCCATCATCAGGACCCTTTCTGACTCTGTGTTTCACTCACTAAAGCATTATAGTAGGAAGGAAAATGCAAAGCATTCACTGATTTATGAAGACCCGTACAATATGAATGGCACAATGAGTACACAATGAAAGGCTTTCTATCAGTGTTGTATTATCTAATAAAACACTGCTGTCGAGACAAAACATTTACATTTACGGCATTTGGCTGACGCTCTTATCCAGAGCGACTTACAATTTGATCTTTTTTTTTTTTTTTTTTACACAGGTAGTCCAAGGCTGTGTTAGGAGTCTTGCCCAAGGACTCTTATTGGTATAGTGTAGGGTGTTTGCCCAGGTGGGGATTGAACCCCAGTCTACAGCATAGAAGGCAGAGGCGTTAACCACTACACTACACTACACTATCCCAACCACAAAACCTTGTATCACCAGTTTGCCGTTTTAAATTTTTTTTGGCCTAATTTGAAAAAGGCAGCTGCCTTTTAGGTTGTGTCAAAATGTAATGAATCATGAACGGGCCAACAGAAATGGTGCAAGAATTTTTC
This sequence comes from Pygocentrus nattereri, assembly GCF_015220715.1. Lineage (NCBI taxonomy): Eukaryota > Metazoa > Chordata > Actinopteri > Characiformes > Serrasalmidae > Pygocentrus > Pygocentrus nattereri. The sequence goes on along the minus strand of NC_051211.1, from coordinate 36,892,521 downwards.
CAAGTAATTTTTCTTCATTTTCTTCCATTAGAAGTTGAAAACATTCTCCCTTCCTATAAAGTTACCTTTTCAGAGAGACGATATGTTTTGTTCAAACAGCAGCAAAAAGTTACTTTTTTTTTTATTTTAAATCATAACTGTTTCATTCCGAAGGCCACCAGGTGGCAATGAGAAACAGTAGTTCTTTTACGCAACGGTGGGAGAAAGTGCTAATAATAAAACATGTGAAGCAATGTATGGGGCTTTTTGTTTTACAAAACTGCTAAATTAATCCAATTAAGCGACCTTCCCATTATAGGATATTCCCATTAAAGCACAGATCAAAGGGAATAAATGGGATAAAATGGCATTTTAAAGTTCTAAATGAAAAAAGCAGATGACGATTTAAACAACGTGAATCAAATAAAGAGCTACATCGACTGTAAGAGGCAACTGGCTTCTTAGAGCAATTAATATAATTACGTATACAGCGTTGTGAGAAAGTATTTACCCTTTCTAGAAAGACTTTGTCACTTGTAGTCATGTTAGCTATCGCAGTTATAACTAGCATTACAGTTGAAGAAATTCAACAAAATCTGATTTAGTATTTTTAGTTCCACGTCCTACCAGGCTCTGGATCTCACGTGGGAATGGGGAAAACTATGTTGACATTTGTGAACGTGTGAAAATTCAACTGCAAAAACAAAAACTCTCTAAGGCAAGTGACAACTCAGGTCATAGGTTCTGCCAAAACGTAAAATGTTGTGGCCACTTGGACTGGGCAATAGGCAATCTCGTACCCTAATAACATGCACCTTTTTCCTGATTACCTAGTACAAAACTATTAGCCTGTATGTGGGCTGTTCCTCACTCTCATAACTACAAAACATACATATCAGTTTCACAGCAAATGCCAAATAATGCATAACACTTACTGAATAAGTCTCAAAATTAATAACTTTTTCATAAGCCTATGGATTTCAAGGTTATCACTAAACTAAAGAAAACTGTCATCTTCAGCCATATGTGCAATGGAAAAAAAGCAGTTGTCTTACTGCAATTCTCAGATATGAAACATGATTAACAACATAAAATGTGAGGGGCACTAGGAAAAAAATACATATGGTGTCTTCAACAAGAACCACTGCTGACTTGGGATGAAAACACTGTCAGGATTTTATCGTAGTATCACCAACGTCTACTGAGAGCAAACAAACAGACAAGAACTCCATTATCGCAGTGATATGTCCCCAAACAGAGGAGACAGACAGACCCAGCTGTGGAGGAATACAGGTATCAGCCACAAGTGGAGGCAATAGAAGGGGAGCTTTCTGTGCTTGTGTGCACAGCAGGAGCAGACAGCATCACTGCCCCAGTCCTCACTGCAGGCAGATAAGTGTCTGAGCTTGAGACGGCATCTCTATCTACACCAACACAACAGCAGGCGTGCATGTGCACACAAGACCTTTTGTTCATGAGATTCAAATGACTGCTTTAAACATGTTCTGAGTGTTATCAGCATTCTGTTTGACTTTTCCATGAAACCTGTATTATGTGTTACATTATGCAACCCAAGTGCTACTTAGATTCATGCAGGTTTCACACAACTAAGGACGCATGTATGTTACACCATGTAAAGCCAGCTTTATTCTGAAATATGAACGTGTTAGCTAATTTTATTGTGTAGGCTAATAATTACAATATAAACGAAAACAAAAATGCAGACTTTAAGCTTTAGCTCAGGTGTAGCCACTTCTCTCACATCTGCAGCAGTAAACTTTTCCTCAAAAGCAGAACAACTCCTCGTAAAATGTCTCTCATTGTTCGATCCTTGCAAGGTTGAAGTCAGCTTCTCATTCACCAGCTTCTTCTAATTTTCCCAATCTTCCTTAAATGAATGCAACTGCTGCACCATAAGGTGGGACAGAGAAGTTGGAATAAGAGGCTGGTTTGGCTTCGTGACATTTTAATGAAGTCTGTGTGCCAACTTTCAGGCCAAACCTGTACTTTATCAATTTTATACTGTAAGTTATTATTGAATAAAACAGAAATTATCACAATCTCAAACTTCTGAACAGTACTGCATGTTGTCTTTTATTGTATCTATGCTGCTGTGACACCTATACATCCCAGCAGAGATGAATAAAGTGTTACCTCTTATCTTTGGCATATTAATTGAGTTAATAAAAGTGAGATGCTAGTACATGCTACTGAACTGACGGATACTGACCCTTTGGGGAGCCAATGGGCGCTTCGCTGTGGGACTTCACCAGCCTGCTGTCGCTGTGTGGGAGGCGCTCAGAGCTGAAGGACAGTTCTGCTGTCGTCTCGGCTGCCTCTTCTTCTTCCTCCTGCTCATTTTCATCCTCCTCATGCCCCTCCTCTTCCTCTTTCTCCTCAGGCTCAAACACCTCGTCCAGCTGCTGCTGCTGCTGCCTTCGCTCCTGAAGCTTGCTATGGTTCTCTATCACCTTATTGGCTGTCTCCATGACGACCTCAATGTTAAGGTTCTGGGCAGCCATGGCTAGGAGCTCATCATCGTCATCTCCAACATCCCAGGCGTCGCTGGTGATGCTCTCAAACTCCTGGAAGGTGGTGGCTTTTTTCGGCTTTCCTGGCGTGCTCGTCGAGGGGGGCTTGTTTCCAGCTTTGATCAAACTGAGTGGGAGGACGAGAGAGACGGTCAGATTTGGTCTACTGCAAGCGAAACATCTTTTCACCTTTTTCAAACTCAAAAGTTAGAGAAAAACAAAGGCAATATAAGAATAATACTGAGAAGACTTCAAGCACAACAGGCAAGCTAAAACTGAAGACATCAATACATTTCCACCAAAATGTTTTAACACATTTACAGCTTTCCAAAGTTTATTACAGCCTAAAGTAAATACAAACACATTACAGCCAATGTCACAGGGACAATAATTTCAACTCTCTTTCAATTAGTGATTCTTTGTGGGTCATGTATAAAGACATAATATCACAAGTGGATACACTGCTCTGTTTCACTCTACTTTCTAATGCCACTGAGCGCCTGTTGACCACACCCTGATAGGATGCTTCACATGAGGAAATTTGTGAAAATGAAAATGCAATCAGGTCGACTGCATGGAATGCACAAGAATATGTAAATGCACAGAGGACAGGCACTGTTTCTCTTATTACCTTCGGATTTTGCCATCTTTATAGCTTGGTTTTCTTTCATAATGCAGTAATAAACACTGTAAATGCATATCAGGTGAATTTCAATTATCATTATAACATCATTATTACACAGACACTTTAAGCATAACCACATAGTTCTGGAAGTACATTTTAACAAAGCTACTCAAACATCTAAAACTTTATGTAAAATAAATATCACTACTAGTAGACCAGCAAATTAAAAGGGCAGTACTGAATTAGAATCTTCATTTTTAGCCCAACATTGCATACGAGTGAGAAATTGCAAACATACAAATACATCTGCATTTTACGTTCTATAACACTATGACACTCTATAACCGATTAGAATGCAACTGACAAAATCCTGGAAGTTGTGGCAAGTTTAATATGCAGTTGATCTCTGACAGTCCATACCACCTGAAGCTGAAACTATTCTGCAACAATACTTAAAAATATGTAAAAACAGGCAAGTAGGCGAGTAACAAAGAGGTAACAGCAGGTAACAAGTAAGGTGGATCAAAATATCCAACTGTGTGCCTCTCATAATGCACAAAACAGAAAATGCTCTTAATCACCATAAATATCACACTCCAAATCTCATTAGAACCTCGGAACAGTGCGCTCCCTGAGCAGGAGAAATAGTTCCTCTTCTCTTTATTTCAGGAGCCACATTTACATGACAATATGCTAATTATGTTCGTTATCCTCCAAAAAAAAACTTTTATTACCCCTGGAAATAACTGCACCTTAACCGGAAAATGACATGTAACTCTCTAAGGACTACTGCTGTTTCTCTACATTCTTCCCTTTGGCAAACAAGAAAATGTTAATTAAAAGAATGTTCTGGTATTTTTGACAAACGTAGGTTTTTGTATTATCTCTGTGCCCAAAAGAACCCTGAGAAATTTCAATGTTTTTAGCTTTGACCAGACCTGAACCTGAGACAATACTACTCATTTAACACTTTCATTTAACAAGTTCAAATCAGCTAGAATGTAAATCCAGACACAGTCACACATAAGTCAACCCTTGTTAAATATAACTTCGATTATGTCAATAACAAGTTTTGATAAAGTTACAAAAGTTGTCATGAACCCAAAAGAAGAACACAAACACCAAGACACCGTCTACGGAACGCAGCTCTGACTGCATTATAATTGCTCCATAAACTGACACAACAAAACTAAAACAATTCCACTTTCCAAAGTGGAACTACAACAATTTGTTTCTGCAAAAAAAGAAACAAACATTTAGATCAGCCGCCTGATTAACAATAGTGAGTACAACTTCTATGTAAGAACGCACAACTGTTTCAAACTTCAGCCTAACTATATTATTTATATATTATATAGCTTATAAATATATATATATTTATTATATAACTATAGTATTACTATATTACTAAGCATATGACTCACACACAACCTACATCAGCCTCCTCTAATGTGTGTGCACTCTTAAAAAAAAAAAGATGGTTCTACAAGGGTTCAAGAAAATTATTCTATATAGAACCATGAACATTTTTGCATGATTAAAGGGTTCTTTGCTGGCCAAAAGGTTTCTTAAGAATGCACTGTAGATGGTTCTATATAGAACATTTTTGAAAAGGGTTCTTTAATAATAAACTGTCAAGCTTGTAACAATAGTAGAAGCCTTTGTAGTGCTGCATAAATCCCTTTTCAAAAGCTTGTAGAACCAGGTATAGCACATTCTCCATCAATCTGAAGAACCCCTTTTCTTTACTAAAGAAACCTTAAAGAACCACCTTTTTAAGAAAGTATAGTACAAAAACACAGGCCCTTTTTCAGATCCCTCAAACCTAACTTATAAACTTAACTGACAAAATGAAGTAAGCTTTTGAGCAAATGAGAGATACAAGCAGTAAGGATGTAACAATTACAATACAGTACTGAATATTTTAAAAATGAATGTTCAAGTTGATGGAAAACTGTATCTCGGATTCAGCCGTCAATCTGTTCCTAGCATCTCTCATTTGTAGTCTTTCATGTAAACCACTATCAATGATAAATCTAGGCATCTGGATGCAATTTGAATAAACTGGGTGGAGAGAGAAAGAGGCACACACAAACAAGCAGAGTTGCCTTTGGGGCAGTACAGCCCTGCTAATCCACTGTTTCAAAACCAGTGTAGTTCCTGCATTAACTAAACCAGTGTTTCTCAACCCTGTTCCTAGAGGCCCACTGCCCTGCACAATTTAGTGCTTTTCCCAACACTTTAAATCAATAAAGAGCTGTTAATTAGCTGATTAGCTGGATCAAGCGTGTTGGGAGCAGAGGAAACAATAAAAAGTACAGGGCAGTGGGCCACCAGGAACAGCGTTGAGAAACCCTGACCTAAGCCATTACAGCATCTTGTCTACTGGCATGTATAAAATCCTTTCCTAAAGTTTTTTTTGTGATCATGTGCACCATCCACAGCACAAGTCATCTCTGATCAATCAGCTGCATAAAAACAATTAAATACAGCTTCCTATAACCATCAACAAAAATATTAAACAACAGAAAAGCATGCTGTTTTCACTTTGAATGAGATTTGGTGTCTCAGGGCAATTGCACGTTCGCCCTATTAAGGATGAACACATATGGGGGAAAAATGCTAATAATGCTATGATTCCAATCACTGTGCATCCCTAACAAAAACGTAAAAATGTGTACAGCTCTATTTGGATCACTGATCTTAAATGACCCATGGATTTACATGTAACTATTACAACAACTCTGGATGTGAAGATATTTTTCTCTAATGAAACTGTCCTTTAGTCTTGTGCTATCCACTGTTAAGACCATGTGTAATCTAATAAACAGTGTGTTCAAAACTAATAATACAATTATTCATATACATTTAGACTTACTTAGCATGTAGGAGTGGGTCAAATGGAGGATGCTGGGCTCCATAAACATGTTGTATACTGCAAACGTGAAAAGATCAATAAGGTTAGAATACTGACACAAAAAATTTCATTTTAATTCATTTTCAAACAAGTAACCATGAATGGTTTTTGAAGAGTAACACAAAGAGGCTGGGAACATTTATACATCTTTCCTTTGACTAAAAACATAAACAAACTTGATGTAGCTAATATTTCTCTGTCAAACATCAAGCATTCGGAAACCCAATTGAGTTCAAACTATTACAGTGCTTGTTCTATAACATACTTCGAGTTTAATAAGGTTGACTTTTTTAATGTTTCCGAGCTTAAGATCGAATTTCCATATGACATATACATGAATCAGCACAAGTTGTTTTTTTTTTCAAACCAAATATCCCAAACACTAAGCTAGCCAACTACATTGGTTAAATATATAGATACACCGAAGACTTTTTTTTTTAATGGCCAATTCAGATTCTGACTTATTTACAGCAACACTGGCTGATGGACAATTTACTAAGTGATTTACGTTAGCCTGATTTACATTCTGGAACCCAAAGCAATCAGTCAACCTTTATTTAAACTCAGAGTACAGGATTTGAAAATAAAAATTGGTTTGTAAAAACAAATCGCATGCTAAAAAAGTAAGTAAAAAATAAATAACCCAGTAAAATCGCAACAATATAACAACATAATAACAGATCAAATGGGGTGAAATAAATAAAACCTGATTATGAAATAAACAAGGAACAGAAGACGTAAAAAAATAACAAAAACATACCAAAGTTATATTAAAAGTTGGCTAAAATCAAATAAAACAGTTGCAGACTGAGTGGAGGTGGTTAGAGACTAAGAGTTTAAAATGTCGATGTGATGAGTGAAGCTTTACAGTTTACAAATGGCTTACATTATTTACATTATAAAACTGCAACATAGATCTGCCAAAATAAAAAAAATAAACTAGCCCATAACTGCTTGTCTGGAGCAAAATGGAGTCAATTTCAGGCTAATTTTTCTAATGCATTCCTACTTGAAAAGCTAATAATGAAATTCAAAATCAGATGAATCAAAAAGGCAGATTTAAGTATTATAGAACATCAAGAATTATAGGCCAGTGTGTTGAGAAATATATGGCATTTATGTACAGGTCCTGAATGGAAAAAACAAACATTCTCTTAAAGTAAAAATTACTTTACTGTTTTCATTTTGCTTTTGCATTGAATTCACTGGTAAGCATCAGCTGAAACTTGAACCAACAAGAGTTTGTAAAGCATCCTCTATTTACTGATGGGAAGTCAGGTCCACTGATTTTTCATGTCTACATAATGAAATGGTTAACTGAAATCATTCAGAGTGGGTTGGTATAAAATGCTTTGTTCTAGAAAACAGTACCAAATAAGAACTGTTCACAATGGTGCTGATAGGAACCAGACATCCGAGGAGCTTAAGGCCTCGAAAAGCTCCCTCACAGAAACATGTTACACTAACTAGAAACGTTTTTCAATAGATTTCGGATAAAGTCTTTGGATGTTTTAGTCCATTTACTTTAACCCATTCATAGTGGAAGGATACAGATGAGCAGACTAAAATAAAATAAGTCCCCAAAAAAAAAACCTTTTTCCCCCCAGATTTACCCCTATCTCACATCACCAGCACCACATAGCGTTATAAAACTCAAAAACATGGGTACACGGCTGTTTCTGGACAGTAAAATAAACTGGCTATATTGGCGTTGTACACATCAGGACCCCTGGAGTCAATAAGTTTCTCTACAAATGAGCCATTTCACATCAAACCACAAAGAATAACTAACTCTGTGTACATCTCACTCACTGAATAACGCAGAAATTTTGAAAAATCCTTGGAATTCCCATTGAAGCCTGTATGTCAGTGCCGTGCAGTGGGAATGTTTAGTGTGTACTACTGTTGTGCAGTTCTGTGCTACTGAAGTTTACATCCAAATCAGGCCTTTCAGGTCTGCTAGCCACCAACAGGAACCAAGACTGCCCCTCACAACACTGCACTACAGTGTCACTCACATATAACCTTACAGACGAAAGCCTGTTACTGGCTCAGCTGCACGGAAAGCAAATATATATAACGGTTACAGCGAGATTAGCCACTTCACAACTTAGACACCGGCTACTCTCACTAGCTAGCGTTACCCAGCTAACTTCAGAGTGCCTATGAACACGAGTCTGGCTGCCTAACCATAGACACACGAGCTGAGCCCTGATGGCAGACTGCACTTGACAGTGCGAACTTTTCAAATGTATTGTAAAAATATCCTCTGCGCATAACATGTCGTGAAATGAAGAGGCTGAGGCCAACCGAGCTAGTTAAGTTAGCCAGTTAGCATGAACACGTCACTCACCTGCCAGGCACCTTCGCTGTGTTTCTTTTCCAAAATTGCTTTTTACCGCCGTCACTCGACATTTTTGCCGGTCTGTGCGATAGCTCATCAACAGCAGACGGCCTAGAAATAATGTATATAGAGCAAATTGTGTGCAGTATGTTTATTTACACCCTTAGTTTTTTCTTCGTAAACTCAGAAAGCCGCCATGTCGGCGCAGCCCACAGCGAGCAAGGAGCGATCTGATTGGACGGAGTGGCAAAGAGCAGCCAATCAGGAGTGAGTTCTGCAGCGAGTCTGTGGCTTTTGCTGTTTCATTAAAACCTACCAGAGCTCTAACGTTAAAGGGGAAGTTCCACTGGCTTCTCAAAACGCCTGTATAATTCAGTTGTTGTGACACAAACAAAGTCAGCAGGAAAGGTTTGATCTAAAATAATTCTTTGTAGAGAAAGTGGTGCTGATAGGAACCAGGGGTTGTGAGGTCTTCAACGCAAATGTAACTTCTATTTGCTCTCCAAATTGACCAGTGAACTTGCACAAACCTTCTGAGTTATATGTGTAGTGCTGATAATAGTAAACTAATGGTAAAACCAAAAAGAGTACATTTTCTTTAGGTATTATTTTGTGGTAGCACTCCCAGCATGTACCTCTCTGGCGCAAACGGAACTTTAAAAATACGTTTTAGGCCAAAATCTTGCCTCAAGACAATCATAAAACAGTGTCTCCCACACAACATGAAACATATTTGTAACTATTTTGTGTAATAACAGTGATTACTGTGAGATAGCTTTTGAGGGCATTGTATGCTTTAGACATCTGGTTCCTGTCATCACAGAGTAATGCATGATATCAAAGTGACACATGAGATTCCTGTTAAATTGTGGTCAGCAGTGACATTTGTTTTAGGTCAAATTATAAAGGGATTTCATCATCCCTGGTAAGTACTAGCCATTCTCCTTGACTTAAATCATTAGTACTGTACAATAAATCATAGGTCAAATATTAACTCAATGTGGCTTCCACAACAGACTAAAGTCTGCATCTCTTTCACATTAAGTTTCTTGGCAGACTAGGTGGACACACTCACAGCTCTCAAATACACTATATAAACATTCTATAAATGTTTCTGCTAAATCTGTTGGTACAGAGTAATGGATAACACCACGTCCTGGTTCATATATTAAAAATATGTACATGCAAATGAGAACATAAAAAAAGCCTTAATGAATTCAGACATTACATTTTTGTCATGTGATTTTTTTTGCTAATAATAAAATCTAAGCCAGCCCTTACTTAAGACCTTTTTTTAATTTGTTTATTTGTTTTTACTTTTAACAGTAATTAATCCGTTTTCATAGACAGCTGAGGACCAAGTTAAGTTTGTTCTCTTATATAAATCATAGACAAAAATATAGAGTGATCCTAATCGCATCAAATGAATGCCCTGAATATCGGTCTATTCTAATAATCTAATAATCTGTTTTAAACGCCATAAATAAATCAGAAAACAGTAATAATCGTCATCCTGGCAGCGCATTTCTAAGAACAAAGACATTTTATGTGCTATTTAACCATTTTAATTCAGACAATATATAGTTGTCTGTCTTGTATATATATATATATATATATATATATATATATATATATATATATATATATATATATATATATATATATATATATATATATCATGGCCACTGCATAAGTATCTCCATCACATCAAATAAACGCACTAAATAAATAAAATTCACTGAGAAGTCCATTGAATGTTCTTTGGCCCCTCCCACCGCAGGATTACGCGATGACGCAAGCGCGCTCCGGCGCGACCTCTGCTTTATTCAGGAAAGAAGAAACCGCTATGTAAAGTACTGAAGGAGGAAAGGAGAAGAGCTGTGAACGAGAGTCTTTGAACCGCAGAGGGACCGAAGTAGGGTTACTCGCTCTGTTCGACGATGACGTCCAGATAACAAGGGTTTATCTAGCCGTGCCTGCTGGCTTTTCCCCTCGGTGGAGACATGGAGAAGCAGCCGAGGCTGTTGTGCTCGCAGCTCAGTGTGGGAGGCAGAGTGTGCGATGTTACTCTCAGCAGCTCTTTTCTCTCATGGCGGGAGGTGGTGGACAGCAGCAAAAAACGCACTGCTGCCAACGTGTACGGTCCTCTGAAGGCTGGTAAGCTCCAAACTGCCAAACGGCTGCTGAACGTCGCCCTGCTTTTCTTTGTTCGCGCACGTCCTGCTTCCTCCACGTAAAGAGACCGGCAGGGCAGATGCGCGCAGGCTCGGGGCTTCGCCTCGCAGCCTGTTAGACTGTTTTTAATCGCTTACCTTCACGGTCATGACGTTTGAAGACGAGGCTGAATGAAGTTCGCTTACTATTCGAATTGCTGGCTTCTTGTTCCAATTGTCCGTTCCACCTTAAATACTGTAGCAGCACGTTCTGGCGCATGTACAGTCACCAGAGTGTAACTGTTACATTGTTGAAGGTGGAACGGAAAATTCCTGTCATTTTCAGACAGGAATCATCGTTTCTGTGTTATTCTTTTTCTGAATAACACAAATGTGAAGCTGTGTGTTCAACGCTGTTAGGCATTTTCGAGACGGGCCATATTTGCACATGAGGCCTGTTGATTTAGTCCTCAGAGTAGAAGAGGTACCTACCTGTAAACAAGATTATGACTGCATGCAGCTCTTATGAAAAAGATCTATAGATCTACAGAAGTTAATACCGCAAGGATTTCATCAAGATTCCTATAAGAATCTTATGATGAATTCTGACAATTACTGCAAGTTACTGCAGGATACTACACATAAGTAATGTAGATGACCGTAAGACAGGAGTATTATGCAGCACAATGGTAATATTGTGGTTTCTTATAGTTACCGCTGTAGGTTTTTATTTTTTATTTTGGAGAAAGGATGAATCTACACTTACTGCCTTATGTGCTAGAAGTCCTTTCAGGTTTGGAAAGTATGAAATTGAACATAACTTTGCTGACCCAAGGACATGGACTACTATTAGAAGGACAGAAGGACTCTTACTGATAATCATGAGGGATTGAGCTGTGATCTGATGATGTCAATATTGTTGAATGTCCTCTAAGATGGTTGATCTAAGTCATTAGTTCTCATGGATCACTTATTGACTATACTAAAATTAGAGCCTGGGTGAGATTAAGGGATTTTTTTTTGTACTTCTTCCCCGAATGTTTCCGTAAGAAATTACCATTCAGTCTTGCGTTTTTAATCATTGACTAAGAACTCATATTGTGCTTAACGTAATGCAGTAGTACTGTGAAGTGTGGCTGACATCAGTTTCACTTCTGCTTTTCTTGGTGGAACTATACTGCTATTCATGCATTTACCATTACAGAGGACTGTAGGTAAACTCCAGGCCTTACACAGCTGAACAAGACCTCAGCCCTGTTGCACATGACGCACCACAAGCACAGGGATTTGCACGGGATGAGACGTTATTGTGTGTGGGGTATCTAAGCACCAGCTGTCCTCTACCAGGCTTTAAACACAAAATTCCTTAGTTGGCAGTCGTGCAGGTCAGAGTAAGAGTCAAAACAGTAATGTGCACTGCCATGCCACGAGGCTCTGTTGTGATCATGGTGAAACTGAAACTGATCATGAGAGACTAAGAATGACACCCAACAGATTTGATTGCCTTAACCATACGTTATAGATCCAGAACTGCTAGTGTAATGATTTCAGTTTTTTGAAACACAGTAGATTATACTTATGTCATCATAATTAACACAACACTATGTATCAAAATACATACTGGATCACTGATGCACCCTAGTTCACCCCATTGTTGATGCACCCTGCTATCAATGATGAAGACTTGGCATCTAATCAGAGGCAAGTGGGCAGGGAGAGGTGGAGTTTATCCTGTGGACACACCCACCCTCAAATTATAGGGTTCCTGTTTTGAGGTTCTTGTAAATTCGTAGAAATCTCCAGGGTCTTTGGGTTCATTATGTTAGAGCAGTACGGTGTGGTGTGCATTTGAAAAATCTTACTTTTAAGCATGAGCCAAACCAGTCTGTGTGGTATATAATTAGAGAGGACATTTTTAACAGAAAACACTGTAATTTGGTCACTGCTGATCCTTTCACAATGCACTGAAAAATATTACTTTGTATATGAGATGCAACATTAACCTCTAACTTTAGACATTTAGAACTGTGTAATTTCACATAGTGATGCAGGACTGTCTGTATTATTAACCTAAAATACACTTGTCCTTTCAACTCAGTTTTATACTAACACAGTCATTGTACTTTAGAAACTCCTTGTCCAAATTGTCTCATTCAAGTCTAAAGCTGTCTACTCTAATCATATCATATATAACACACAAACACACAATGTATGTATATGTGTGTGTGTGTGTGTGTTGACCCCATGTAACTTTATAATTGATTGAAAATGAAGTTACTCTCTTAATTTGTTCATGTAAAAGTTGACAAGTCCAGTGATCTGAGCTTACATTAAAGAAATCTCACATGAAGCACTGGAGTAGAACAGAGTGGACTCTCTTCACTCTGCAATAGTGCCCTTTTTCTAGAAGCCTTAACAGATCTTTTCCCCAAGGGCAAGGCTGCTTTGGAATTAAATTTCCTTCCTGTAAAAGATACAGTAGTCACCCTACCTTTTGTGAATTTCTTAGAAACTTGGAAAGTCACATGTCTAAAAATCTTTGTCTGCTAAAGAGTGTCAAATCAGATGTGATGCAATGTAAGTTGATGAATGTTCCTGTCCTGTGTTGAGCTATGATTATTGTAGAGTAATAAATGGCATAAGTGGGCCTTTCAGGCTGATGCAGCATTGTCTTTGAAAGGACATGTAAGAGTACATTGTCCTGTGCCATTAGATGATGACATTCTGCTTATTAAGGCACTTAACACCTGCTTACTCTGGCTTGAAGACAGCCATCAATAATATTGGTAATAAAAAGAAATTTATGCCGTCGTATCTCAGTAATAGATCATGGTGTATAATGCTGTACTTTAATGCAGGCATTGACCCGTACACCGTGTCTGCAGTTATGGCAGACAGGCTTTTACATTGTGTACCAGTTTGAAAGAGACTTGTCATATACCTCTTTATTTTCTGCATGCCTTTCAGCGTTCTCCAGTGCTTCCTCTTTCATTTGACAAATGCTATTTTGTTAACGTAACAGGAAGGTATAGAAAGCAATCAGCCCTTTATAACCATGGCTTATTTCTTAAGTGTGACCCCAGCTTTCCTAAAGTCTCACAAGCAATATATTCAGAGACTTTGTTTCCTTTATCTCATTAAAATCTGACCCTGGAGTAGTTGCTGCGCATGCATGTTCGCATTGGTCAGAGTGAAATGGGTCAGCATGTGTAATTGGAGCTTTCTGTGAGCTACTGTGTTTTTTTCACTGTATAACAGAAGCTGCTTTTATTGCTGGACACGCAGTGTGTATTTTCAGAATAATAGTCTGTGACACAAACACAATGATCTACTGATGTGATTTGTTAGGTCATATTCTTGACGATAGTGATGAGAAGTCACGTTATTAACAGAGATTATTAACAGAGTAGTTTAAAAGGAAGAAGTAGTGGCCGGACACTGATGGACGACCGACTGCAGAGCCCTCCTGCTACCCACTTCAGACCAGCTTCCCACGCCCCAGCTGCCACCACCCTACACTGATTTTCTCATGGACTCCTAGCTATTCCTAATACCAATATTACTGCTATTAATATTAGTAGTATAATCACTTGTAGGTAGTTTGACCAGAGGAGGATGGGTCCACCCTGGGAAGCCTGGTTCCTCCCAAGGTTTTTTCCTCAGTTCTGAGGGAGTTTTCCCTTGCCACTGTTGCCCCTGGCTTGCCCACCAGGGGGGTTTTGTAAATTTTTACACTCCTGTTAAAACTTTGTCTTTTCTGAAATTCTGTAAAGCTGCTTTGTGACAACATCTGTTGTAAAAAGCGCTATATAAATAAATTTGATTTGATTTGAGTAGTGGTTTTTGACTAGGCATTAAAGGGCTGATTTTCATGTCTAGCATGAGCCAGTGCCAGCCTGACTCATATCTGTGTTGACAGCCCTGGTGTAATGTGTGCTTAGCTCATCCGCTAAGTAATTTAACCCAGTGCCTGGCATGTTGAGCTCCTCCTAGCATACACAAAGTGTAGAAAGGGACACAAAAGATAGTATTTGTGAAGGGCTACCATCATACCAAGCCAGTGTTTAGCGAAGGCCAAATCTACGCATGGGCCAAACAACATATGTGTGGCTGCTCAAACACAGCTTTGAAAGAGCCTGTAGGGAATTATTAATGTGTTATGTAAGCGTCAGTGATGACCTTAAACCCTCCCTCTGCATGTGCGTGCTGCTGACGTGCCTGCTCCAGCTTGTGTTTCCCCGGTGATGGCTGTCTCGAAAGCCTGGGCTTATGTCTCTGCAAAACCGCAGACCAGGATCAGGCTGTCAACAAAGTGTTTTCAAACCACCACCGCAGATGAGACTCTCCTGTCACTGAATATTTTAGGCTTGCAGATTTGTTCTATTCAGTCTTCCAAGCCGCTTGAATCCCAGGAGGTGCTTGAGAAGTATCCACAACTATTCCTTGATGATCTCCTTGATTGTGATACCGTGACATTTAAGGCTGGGTATTGTTAGCAACTTCGCATAGGGCGATCACAATTTTCAAATTGCAAGAGCTTCAAGTTTTATTATAGCCTATTTTACCATCAATGTTATCTTAATTTTTAAGTGGGGAAATTTAAACTGTCTGTAAGTGAATTAGACCAAACAGAAGCAACCAAACATCCATTACAACCATGCTAATCCGGCAGTCTGGAACACTATGTTCAGTGCTCAAGCCTCCAGCCAGAAAAAGAGGATATGATGGGCTTCTTGAACAAAAAAGGGCCTAGACCTCATTTTATAGAAAATAACCACAAGAAAGTGGTCACAGAATTGGTCAGGAAAATCCCAATTGGATATTTTGTCCAAAGCATTTACCTCTAACGTCATGATGCAGTATATATCATGATTAGGGATGTGCATTTTGACTAATTCTGATATTTGAATATTGGCAAAAGTTAATAAACAGATGGTTAACCAACTATGGGGAAGTGAAAACAATGGTTTAAGGGCTGGAGGTGGAGGCTTACTCTTTTAGCTGATAGCACCAGTGTTAAAAGGATAAACAAATAAGCAGTACAGTAATTCAGCAGCAAGCAGAGGAATACGTGTTCTGTTATTCAAAAAACTGGAGGTTGATAGTTTTCATGTCAGATGAGTAAAGGAGGCGTCAGACATGAGCTGAAACTACAACTGATACAACGCAAATCTTACACAGGGTGTTTTCTTTTCAGGGGTTGATGTGGCAACATGTTAGTTTGTCAGAAATATTTCCATGGTTTCTGGATCTAGATAACAGCTAGAGTAGTTAGCCTAGTTTGCAGTAAAGCCATGCTAAGTCTGTCTTCTCAATCACGTCCTTAAAAGTGCATATTTGGCAACACACTCCCTTTCAGATACACGTGTTCTGGAGTGGTACAGAGTAATATACACCAAATATCATATACCACAAATACAAATAGCGGTGAATATTTTATCTACTATATAGAGACAAAGACACTAAATCACAAAACTAATCACTAAATTCAGACTTTTTCGGAGTATGAACAAGTTGTTTGAGAGAGGCTAAAGTTGGCTTCTTATCCATAGACCGGGAATAAATGTGCATAATGTGACAAGGCTGCACATTTAATTCTTGCTCAGTGATTGCAGTAAGTGCACAGTTGAATAGTTAGCATTCAGTGGTTTTGCTGTGTAATGAGCAGCATGCAGTGAGAGCATTAGGGCCTTACTTTTCAGTGGCTCGGCAGCCACCGTTAATGTTCGCTAACGTTGCTCTGTCCGTTACTTAGTAACAAGAGGCTCTCAGTGCACTTTAATGCTCATTCAGCTGATGTAGTGTAGTTACTAGAAATTATGCATACAGTGTGAAAGACAGTAGTTCCCCTTAAAATCAGTTTCGGCATGAAGAGAAAAATAGCAGTTGTACATAATGGTGCCCTGAAATGCAGATAGTGATCCATTTCAGTCATAGCTTGATTCATAAAAGAAAGTGCAAAATAAGAATTCGGATGCTGGAAAGTAATTGGAGACTCTGTGACCTTTGGACTTTGGGTGGTTTCTGTGAACATCATCTGACTACAGGCTGCTAAATGGTTCCTGGCTCGAATGTACAGTTCAAGGAAACACAACATTTCATTTGTATAGAAATGACCACGCACTTATATTATAAACAAGTGGGCTGTTGTCACAGTAGCTGCTCATGGGCTTTCAACTATAATGGTATTTCAAGTAAAGAGGTCTGTATTGTTTTACATTTACAGCATTTAGCAGACCCTCTTATCTAGAGCGACTTACAATAAGTAATTTAGTGTTTTCCAGTGCTGGGAAACCCACCAAAATTATTGTCCATGGTAATTGACCTTGTGACACATTGAAACGGCTGAAAACACTGGAGCATTGCTTTTAATTAACAGAATATTTCTGTAGTGAACAGGGCTGCTGACAGTAAGAGACACCATGGGGCACTGTCTGAGGCCTGTGTCCAAGAAATATATGAGGAACTAGTCCAAATACTCTTAATTCATTGCAGTCTGTTCCATTAAAGTTGCTGCTGCTGCTGTAACTGTGCTAAGTGATGACAGAAAAATTCCAAGTCTCTACACCAATAATGCTGCGGCATTGCAATCTTTAACTCATTCATTTTTTAGCTGCTTTTGGAAAAGGTGCAAAGTGCTTTTAATTAATCATTCTCATAAAAGGCTGAATGCATAAAGCTACAGTAGTTGCCTCAGCAGGTCTTCTAAAACCTTTTGCCCCAGTAATTCCTGACAGTTCTTGCAAGTCTAAGCAGGAAATGTTGTGACTTATGTATGAGGTAAACTATCGCCATGTTATCATTCATGTTTTTGAAATGACTGCAGATCTTCTTCTTTACTGGAAAGCTGTATATATGGTGCGCTTATGCTGCTAGACTTGTACAACCAGCCAAACATTACATTTCAGAGCAGTTAAAATGAGCAACAACTTGTTCTTTGTCCTTCACACCTGGATGGAATGACCTGTTTTGTGTGGCATGATAGCTGGTGGCTTTTTCCTTTGTCTTCTCCTTCTAACAAATATTTGTGCTCATTGGTAAAGCAGGGAGTGCCAGAAAGTTGGTGCTGGAGAAGGCAAAAGTTTGAGATGATTCGGCCTGACAGATCTTCTCTTCACCATTTGAAGTACTCACTCAAGGCCATGTGTTACAACATTTACATTTATGCCATTTGGCTGACGCTCTTATCCAGAGTGACTTACAATTTGATCATTTTACACAGGTAGGCCAAGGTGGTGTTAGGAGTCTTGCCCAAGGACCCTTATTGGTATAGTGTAGGGTGCTTGCCCTGGTCGGGGATTGAACCCCAGTCTACAGTGTAGAAGGCAAAGGTGTTAACCACTACACTATCCACAACTTTCGTTAGTTGTTTCGTAAAACTTTCGTAAAGTTTCGCTTATCTCCATGACAGACCAAAAAACTCTGATTTGCATGATGATTATGCAAATTTTAAATTCAAAAACGGAGCCTGATAGACACATTCAAATGTGTTTTTGCTGCGTAACGTCTCTGAAGTTTTTGTAAGGCCTTTTTTTTTAAAGACTAGTTTATCTTTGTTTTGTAAAATATTATAGTATCTTCAAAATTATTTATTTTTCAGTCCAACTTTATAGTTTTGCCTTTAAAAAAAAAACTCTGATAACTTGATTTAATAATCAAAATAATTGGCAGATTAGTTTAATATTCCAGTATTGTAATCAGCAGTGACAGTCCTGTATTGACAGTCCTATATTTTAACCACTGCTCTTTCTTTTCTTCTTCTCTTCTTCTACATTTTCCACCATTCGAGACCAGATACTCAGAGAATCAGCAGGAGGTGAATTTGTTAATGGACCCCACTGAACTCACTGTGAAAAAGTAACTAGAGTCCACCGGAATGTCGACTATTGTTTTGGCATTTCCGCTAACCCAGCTTTACAGGCCTTATTTGTTATGACTCTTTATCACTGACTCCGGGAGCAGCTTCAGCAGAGCACACAGAAAAGAACAATGAGAATATAAACAATAAAATATAATCTTTTATGAAAGCATTTTTAGTTTCATGTAAACTCTAAAGTGGTATGTGACCTTGTGGCTTGAAGGGGAATTCCAATGATCTTTCAAAAATTCTAACTAATTGAATTGTTGCAATGTAAAC
Source organism: Pygocentrus nattereri (assembly GCF_015220715.1). Classification (NCBI taxonomy): domain Eukaryota; kingdom Metazoa; phylum Chordata; class Actinopteri; order Characiformes; family Serrasalmidae; genus Pygocentrus; species Pygocentrus nattereri. The sequence continues at coordinate 36,873,835 of NC_051211.1, read as the reverse complement.
AAGGTCATTCAGAGTGGTTTGATGCGAAATGTTTCATTGTAGAAAAACTTAGTTGGATTACTTTACAGTGGTGCTGATAGGATCCAGGGCTCATAATGTCTACTACACCTTCTTCTTCTTTCGGCTGCTCCCTTTACGGATCATCTGCCTCCATCTTGCCCTATCCACTGCCTCCTCTACTTTCACACCAACCATCTCCATGTCCACCTTAACTCCATCCATAAACCTTCTCTGAGGTCTACCTCTTCTCCTTCTACCCGGCAGCTCCATCTCCAACATTCTTTGCCCAATATATCCACTCCAACATTCTTTGCCCAATATATCCACTCCAATATAACCATTTTAGTTACTCTCTAAAATAACTAGTTACTATCTAGTTACTATCTAAATAAACTCTTCTGAGTTTTAATATGTGATGTTAATTACATAGAAGGAACTGACACGCACTGCACTACTGTGGGTAGTTTGAAAGAAGGTTTCTTCAGGGACTATTTTGCAGTACAACTCCTGGCATTAACCTCCAGGTTGGGAATGTGTTTTTAAACATACATTTTACACCAACATGTTATCATAAAACTATTTAAAACAATGTCTCAGGAATCAGGAAATATATTTGTAACCATTTACATGAGGGAGTGTTTAGAGGCATTAAAGTCATCTGGTGTCTGGGTCTTATAACAAACACTGTGAACTTTTCTGACTCTGTTTCACTTGAATGAAACATTTAATAACAAACCATCCTGAATTATTTAGTTTCCATCTCAAAGACTTAATTATGCAGAACTGTTGAAAAATCTGTGAAATTTTCCTTGAATGTGCTACTTCTTAATAAAGAGGTTTTGGAAAATACGCTACATTTTAGCTCTAGTGATATTTTTGTCCATTAAGTTTCTCATAGCTTAGGGTCACAGAATAATACAACTCGTGGGCTGGAGGTTAGGGAACTGGTCCTGTGACTGGAAGGTTGCCGGATCAATCCCCAGTGTTGACAGTCCATGACTGAGGTGTCCTTGAGCAAGACACCTAACTCCCAATTGCTCCCCGGGCGCCATGCATATGGCTGCCCACCGCTCTGGGCAAGTGTACTCACGGCCCCCTAGTGTGTGTGTATGTGGTGTTTCACTTCACGGATGGGTTGAATGCAGAGGTAGAATTTCCCCGTTTGTGGGATTAAAAAAAGTATGACTTAATCGGAATGAGACAGACTAATTTCTTTTCTGAGTGGCTGACTTATATTAACCTAATATATCTTTTTTTTCCCCGGTTTTCTCACGTTTATTTATGTTCAGTTAGATAGGTCTACTCCAGTCACAGGGCACATTTTAATTCATGCCCAACTCTGATTGCAGTACATTATATTGGAAGAGGCACTCAGCATCCTCGAATTAATTATTCATATAAAAGGATGAATGTGTGAAGTTGCACTGGTTGCCTCAGCAGGCCTTCTAAAACATTTTGTTTCCATTAGTTCTGACAGTTCCCACAAGACTGAACAGGAAGTATTGTGACTTATAATGTAAGCTATGGCTTTGTTATTGTTTATGTTTTTGAAATGGCTGCAGACCTTGGTGGAAATTAAAATAGTTTGGCTTCAAGCATCTTCAGTGGGGAAAAAAAACACAAAGGCTAGATTGTTCGTCAGTAAGACCTTGACCTTGCGGCATCTGCATAGGATCAATCTCGTATTACTGTTATTCCACTGAACCCATTTAACACCATGTATCATGATACAGTTAATGAAATTGTAGCCAGGGACAAAAAATCTCTTAACATGAATGCTTGCCTCTTAAGACTGGCTAGGCTCCTTTAGTTTCTCAGTCAGAGCTTCTGTGTAATACACTTCTCAGTGGTTAGTTTTGAACGCTTGAGACGACTTTCAAGACCTTTAAGAGGGCTTAACAACTTCAATATGATATAAGCTGTAACTGATCTTGTGCAGTGTTGAGTGCAAGAGCAAATAAGGAAGGAGGCCGTTTTAATTGTAGTCTTCCTAGAGATAAGCAAGAGTAATGTTCTTAGACTTTTGTTTGAGAACTTTGCACAATATTGAGGATGTTACTCAACCTTGTACAACAATCAGTTGAAATTTGCCTTTCAGTGAATCTTTAGTGATTTGTTGGGAGCTTTTATGATGATAATGCAATTTTTAATTTAGCGCCATTTTACAGCATTATCATTTTTATGCTCTGAAGCTTTGACAGCTAATGTAGTATCAGCTGATTTATTCATGAATATGCATTTTAGGGTGTGACGGTGTTGAGGTTCCAAAATGGATGCAGGGGCTATGCAAATGAACAGACTGGAAGTGCAGTGATAGGCAAAATGACCTGTTTTTGTTCTTGTTTTCTTTTGTTTATGTATTTTAAATGCATGTTTTTTAATGCCAATTAGAAAGAGGTGCAGTTACTCTGAAAATAGACACAGTACTGAATACACAGCAAGAGAAGTTTGTTGTTAAAAGCGAGCCTCTCTGTCTTCACTTAAAAAGCATATTTTACTCATTTCTTAGGATGTCCTTTGTTTTTTCTGTTTAGCAGGGTTTCTTTCACTTTCACTTTAGACTACATATTATCTGCTCTTCTCCTATGAAAAAGCATGTAAAGTTTATTCACCAAATTCATTTAAAATGTGTGTAAATGGCAAAAAATTTTCAGTGCGCTACTGTACTCGTTTCTACATTTTATCAGAATATAAACAATAAAATGTAGTCTTTTATGAAAGCATTTCTAGTTTCATGTAAACTCTAAAGTGATATGTGAATCTGTGACTTGAAGTGAGCACTGATTCTTCAAAAATTCTAACTAATTGAATTGTTGAAGTGTAAACAGGGTCACTCAGAGTGGTTTGATGCAAAGTGGTTCTTTATCAGTGATAGCATTTTTTTAATGCTTTCATCCTTTTTAAAGAAGTCTGATAACTCGATTAATTGTCAAAATGGTACTATTTAATAAGTACTATTCACTTATTAAAGTTATTGATAGTGACCCTACTAAATAATCATTTCAATTTATTATTCAATCAATCTGAATTAATCAATCTTTCTTATTTTAGCAGGCAGCCATTGTGTGCCGGTGTGTGAGATCATAGCCATCCAGGAGACGGAGGAGGACTGTCCAAGCACAAATGTGGGGAAATGGCAGAAAGTCCCTCAAAACCCAGCTGGGTCTAACCAGCACGCTTTCACAGGTAGGCAAGTACGCATGCCTGCATGCTTTACAGAGGGAATTCTGCTCGTACTGTTATATGATAGTGGAATATACCCAGACTTGCAAGGGAACTCGTGTTCATTTGTGTCTGACAAGAATATAGAGATTCGCTGAAAGATAGAAAGAGATACAAGTCACCTTTTACCCAGTTTCTGGAGTCTGTACAGTTTGAATGTAATTGTATTACCTTCTTTGTCCTTCCCGCTGTAGTGTCCTATGTGGAGAGGACTCTGAAGCACCGCTGGCGGTGCAGTGAAGTCACCCTCCATTGCCCTGATAGGAAGCTGTGTCTGCAGTGGGTCCAAGCCATCCGGGAGCAACTTGCGCTATTGAGTATGTCCTTAAATCTTTTTTTTTTTTTTTTTAAACACAGAACATGTGTACCATAATAAAAATGGTTACATTTGCATTCATTTTATCATTTAGCAGTTTATTTATTTATTTATTTATTTATTTATAATGACTATCCCATTCAATCTGAGCAAATGCTATCTTTTTTCAGCACAAGTAAAATGTGCAAAAAACGTTTGGAATTTTACATCATGTTGGAGTCTTTGGCTGGTTGTGCTTTAGTTAAAGGTTATCTAAAGTCACTGACAGCTTGAATCGAGCATTGTGTACAGACAAAATATGCATAGACTGTACAAAAGCAGTCGTTCCAGTTGACCTGGTACAACATAGGTGCTTGGACATTACACATGAAACACAGCTCTTATAGACAGCTCTGTCTACAGACAATTTCCAATGAAGTTGTTTCATTAAAAGCAACACCCTGCATGCTTGAATATTGAGCAAACACGCTGAGAAACTGTGCTACAGCAGCTTTCCACCCCACTGTGCCCTGAAACCAAAAACAAGCGGAGATGTACAGGGGTAGGAGAATATTGTCTCTCTACAGCCTGTTACAAAGACAGTTTTAAAAATCTGCATATTAACATTTAGATCTTGTAATTCTGTTGAGTTACACAGAGTCAATTCAACAAATACCGATTTATGCACCACAAATGTCAACTTTTTTGCCTCCATTTTGTTAGCCCATATGTGTTCATCCATGTTGGGGAAGGGCCTAAAGACACAGTGTATACCTGGCAGGAATATAATGTGAAGGCCAAATGTTTTCAAACAGTTTTCTGTCTGACTGCCACAACGTCAGCAACGCTTTGCTACACAAGCAGACCCTCGTTCACCGTCAGCTATGTTCATTAGCGTGGTTGTGTATGCTAGGCTTATGGTATCAGGTGGTGTTGGGATATGGTGCATTTTTTTGAGTACAAGTTAAAGCACAGTACTGGATACTTTTAGTGCACTACTTCAAATACTTTCATTATATTTAATATGCCAAGCCAGCAGCCTGCCTCAAACGAAGAAAAACTTTCTTTTTAGCCACAATGACACAGTAGTGCAGTGCGTGTCAGTTCCTTCTATTCACCACATTGTTTGTTCTGAGACCTTCCCCCGACTGCAATTGGTGCTTATTACCACATCATTTCTCCTGAGGTTCGTTCCAAATTGGGACCATCTGACTTGGGAGGTGTAGATTTAAAGCATGAAGTGAGGGCAACCTCTGAAGAGAGTTCATGTTAGGATAAGCAGTGTAGTTTTCTCAGCCAATCTGAAGAGCTGAACTGGAATTTGGTTCATCTTTTAGACATTTTTTGCTTTTGAAATAATCTTACTTCATTGCCATTTTATCTATTGACATGATCATATTCCTTGTTTGTTTTCTAATTCTTAAGAAATGGCCTATTATACTGTCTCATACTCTGTGAAATGCAGAATTCTTTTATGCAAAGATTAAATACCATTTATTTAGGGACTTGATGCAAACTTTGTCTGAAAAACTGGCCTAGAGTGTCCTGTTACATTTTTAGGGGTTTTATTCAAGCTTGTCACATTTTCATATAGTTTGTTAATGAAAACTTCATGGAGTTGTTGTCAAGCTGAAGATGCAGTTGTTCAACAAATTGAACCTGTTGGTTAATGACCATCCCTGACTTCCCCTTCCCTATTTGCAGCTATCCGACCGAAGCGTTTGCTGGTCTACATAAATCCCCATGGAGGAAAACAACGCGGGAAGAGGATTTACGAGCAGAAAGTGGCCCCAATCTTTTCCCGCGCCTCCATCACCACCGATGTGATTGGTGAGCGCACATCAGACGCCTACATTAACATTTAAATAAAAAATGAGCATTCATGCTCTGCAAACAGATCTTTGTTGGCAAATAGCCCTGCCTGCCAAACATGCCCAAGGATATGATTTTGTTTACAGGTCTGTATATCACTGAAGCTACTGATAATGGGTGCCCTGATAGTCAATAAACATGGAATGCTTATTCATCAGGGTTTTTGGTAGGGGGAGGGATCTAGATCAAAGTGGATTATTGGCAACACATAAAGCTCATATAACAACGTAAGAGCCAAGGCTTATTCCGCAATGGCTTATGGGTGTCTTTTTTTTATCACCATGCTGGCATTTAAAGAATGGTAAACCACATGTGTGCCTGAACAAATACCATTCAAACAAAAGTGTTAGAGAAAGCAAGCAAGCTGCCTGGCAGACTCTTTAATAAGCTCCATATATCTCCTTCGGCGTATACAGTCATCATCGTCTGCAAGAGGCCTTCTGCTAGCCATCCATTTCAAGGACACCCCAGTACGTTACAATCTCTTGTCAGTCCTGACAGGCTAGGCCTTGTAATGAAATGGGCTCGAGAATGTTTTTAGCCGTGGCTTCAACTATCATCTGATGTAGCATGATCGATTGTCTCCATCAAACCACTAGCGAAGTAGCAATTTAACTAGCAGATGAAGATAATGATGTTTTTCTCCTGACGCCCAGCCTCCCAGCCCACATCAGCATGCACGGTTACGATGACTTTGCCTTTGTTTCCATAGTTACGGAGCGCGCAAATCATGCCAGGGACCACTTGAAGACGGAGGCTGATCTGAAGAAGTATGATGGGTGAGTTGGAGTCAGCGGAGATCACAGTAGGCATGTGGCTGCTCCTTAATTTGCTCAGCGAGGAAATCGTTCCTCTGCAGCAAAGACTAGATTAACATTTCAATGCGCATCAGTCTGTTGGCACTCTGACTCTGGTTGGCAGCATAGGAAACTGCTGTGGAGAGTAAAATGAGCTTTGATGATGACCACACGGTATGTGCATTGAAGTGAGACCGGGAGCCAAGAACTACTGTTTCTGAATCAGGGCTTTTATTTAGGCAGATCGCAAGACAGCAGGGAATACTCCAGAGAAAACTGTTCCTAGACCAGTGCTTTAATAATAATGTTACCCTAGAGCAACACTGATTTTCCCAGATATTTAGTGGAATACAAGGCAAGAATTAAGTGCCCTCTCTCTAGGAAAGTTTACCTGTTTTGCTAGATATTTTTTTTCAGTGAGTAGCTTTTTTAAGCCCCACATACTACAATAGGGGTGCCTAACTCTGGTTATGGAGGACTGCAAACTTGCACAGCGTTGCTATTTCCATGTTAAAAACACACCTAATTTAAGACCTTTTGTAAATGATTTTTTCAGTGCAAAACAGATGCCTATTCAATACTTGATATAATTATTGGGTTGATATCAGCAGAAAATTCTGTATTGTATTTAAAAGCGGGAAAATAATGTCTGATCCAATCCTGTAACAAATCTGACCTGAAATAAAACATACACACACAATATGTGATTTTATTAGCTGGTTATTTGGTCCTGTGGGCTAGTAAGGTGTTTGAGTAATTTGAGCACCATGGACTACTTTTAGATGCTCATATTAAGAAGTGCTTCAATTGAAAATAGCTCATTTTAAAGTTTAGCAGTCTAAAAGAAAAAAATATAGGGTTGGAATCAGGCGATTCTCAAGGTTTCAGTGCCAATATTGGTATTGGAAAAGAAAAAGTGGTATTGTGCCATCACAGTTTAGACCTGATTACAGGTTAGAGTTCAACTATAAATGTAACTATAAATATAAATGATTACAAAAAGGTTTAGTAGATGTGTAAACTCTCCACAAGTTATCAAATGTCAGGAAAAAAACATTTCCAGCTGGCCAGCTCGGATGTGCTTAATACTTTAAACAAAAAGTGGCATTGTGCCCAGTGAATAGTTTTTTTTTTTTTTTTTTCTTTATCCTGTCCTATTTTTTTCTTGTGGTTTATTTTTGTTCCCTGATATTGACCTGCAATGTTTGTGTGGGTTTGTATACCAAAACCAGCCCTTACTCGGTGTAATTGTATGTATGTTAATGGGTGGGGCTGAACTGCTCTAGGCTGAATAAGTGGATATTTGACATCAGAAAAACAGTGAATTCAAAACGGCTGTTTTTGCAGCTTAGTGTCCATATATGGACTGTATGGGCTGGGGAGTGAATGGGATTTTGGAACTTTAATGGTGATCACACACTACATTAAACTTATTTCAAATAAGTGAGAAACATAATATCGGCCCTGGAAAGTTTTTCATAATATTGGCCCTGGAAAGTGAGCTCTATGAGGAACATGCACTAACTTTGAGAAGACATTACTTGTGAATGTGTTGATTCTAAATGCTTTAAATGAAAATTGCAGGGATCTCTTTTGGCTTAAAGGTTACTTAACTACCAAAAAAGAGAGATGGAGATAGAAAGAGCTCTTTGTTGATGTTGTATGGATTGAAGTATGTTGGAGCATGAAAATCATCATGTCTGTACTAAACTAACCAGGACCGTGTGATTGGCAGGGTGGTTTGTGTTGGTGGAGATGGCATGTTCAGTGAAATCATGCATGGCCTGATCTCCCGGACGCAGTGCGACTCCGGGGTGGACCAGAGCTGTGCAGATGAGACGCTGATACCTTGCGGACTGCGCATCGGCATCATTCCTGCAGGTGAGCTCGCTGCACTCACAGATTTAGTTTAGTTGGGGGAAAAAAAGTATCTGCAGACACCAGCTCTTTCATTTTTCTTGTTTTTCCTGTTAGTCAACTACAAAGAAACGTCCTCTGACAGCATGCCTGTGAGGCCCGAAGTATCCATCACTTGCGATTCCATTACAGACCACATGCTGTGTGACATTTTCCAAATCATCATAAATTCCACAGCTGTGACGTGCATTACCCAGCCAGGGCCTGGCTGCATGCTGGCAAATGATCAGAGGAGATTACAGTTTGGCTCTCCAGAGAACAGCCTCTTGTCTATACACTACAAACAGAAATGTATTCTGTCTAGTTACAGTCATATCTTGCTTGAAATGTTGAGTGATTACAGCAAAACTATCGATTTCGGTTTCCTACTGAAAAAGGAAGGAGGTGAAAGAGGACAATTGTTCATGTGGTTCTTGTTTTTTTGCCATTTTTGATTTTTTTTTTCCTGCTTTAGCAAATCTTTAAAAAGTCAAAACATTTTTAAGATCATAAATATCTTATTTTTTACTAGTAGAGGTATTGTATTCTAACATGACAGCTAAAGACCGTTTGAAGAGAGTCATTATATAGGCCCTGTGCTGAGAAACTGACTAGTGATAAAAAGCCAGAGAATAGCAGGGCTGATAAAGTCTAACACACTGAAAGTGCTATGCCAGGATAATGAAACCTCAAAGCGATTTGTGTTTTCAATCATGTCTACTTGAATAAAATGATATATGCCATACTTGAGTTTTTGCATGTAATCATGCATTGGAAATGGCTGTTTATTTAACATATTGGGGAAAGAAATGTAAGCCTTTTACAGGAAACCTTTACCTTTATATTCACTCAGAAAACTAGCAAAGCATTTCATTTGACTGGGTGTTGAAACTTTTGCCTGTGGCTGTGCATCATAAGGAAAGTTATTACTCATAAAATTAACATAAGCTTATAAGCTTGTAGCTAACTACACTCAATTTCATGGAGGAGTCCATGTTTTTTCCCCCTCTTTAGCTCAAACAGAGGTTGAAAATGCTGTGCTGCTCAGATTTTCAGTTTCCACGTTACATCAGGCACATCGTTAAAAAAAAGAGTTTGAATTTGCTTTTAAAAATTGTGCAGCAACCATGTTTTCACCATGGCTGATTAGGGCAGATCTCAGTACATTAGTCCTGCTGTTTAATGTTCATGCTGATGATTTAGTAATCATTGAAACAAGGCCATGAACTAAAAGGAAGCAATGAGTATGGAGTGCCTTTTGGCCACACTAAATTACTGCACTTAATAGTCCACAGCTTATCAAATCATGTTTTAAGATTTCAGGTTGCAATAGCAACAAGGCAGTGCCAAGCACTTTACAGGGGTTATTAAGTCCCTGCTTTTTATCATCAACTCTATCAGCCTGTATTCTACAGTTTTGCTTACTTGGCACCTTATCTCCAGTTGTACAGACACACACGAGCCAAAATGAACCCTGGCTCCATGGCTGTTCCTTGTCATGCTTCTTTTTCCTTTTATTATTAAATACAGTACTTGGAGTAGATGCTGGAAAAAAGTTAGCGAGAGAGAGAACAAATACTTAAGCATCAAATCTTTCTTTATTGATCTGTTTGGCTGGTTTTATCAGTAACAATTGTGACCATAGCTCAAACAAAAAGACCATTCTTTCTTTCTTTTGATTGCTTATTTATTAGTTTAAATGCAGAATAGTGGAATGCAGAAATAGACCACAAGGTGGGCTTTACAGATGGTGCTAGCTCTGTGCTTATTTCTACCTACACTGGGCTTTATATAAGTAATTTTAGAAGGAAGAATTTGATTACCAAGCAGTGTGCAGCAGGACGAGAGAAGGAGGAACTCATCTGAAATCTCATCTCTGAAAATGGCAGAGCCACACTGCTAAAAGTGCTCTCCTGCATGCCTCTGTGAGTCAGCTAAAATGTTTTCAGTGCAGAAAGATCTTTTTTGCTCTCACAGAAGTGGGGAGCCAAAAAAATCCCATCCGCTTCTAATATTGGCTTCAAATTTGTTTTGATTGCAGGTTCAATTGTTGTGGTTTCTCCTCTGCACAGGCCTAATTTGAGAGAGAAAATCTGATCTTCATATTTTAACTCTCCATTTATTAAGCTGGATATTTAAATTCGAAGCCCTGAGCTGTGAAATCTGTTTGTGAAACAGGTTCGACTGACTGCATATGCTATGCGACGGTAGGCTGCAACGACCCTGTGACCTCAGCACTGCACATCGTGGTGGGTGAGTAGGCATGTATGCACCATCCTCAACACTACCTGTTCTACAGATCTATCAGTCGTCGCTTTCTTTGCTTAACCACATCGCAGGTACAGTACCCCATGCTCTATTAATAGATGAATAGTGACTATTTCATTTTAACACCTGTCATTGCTGAGTATGGAACAGTTGAGATGTAGCCGACAGAACTGGACTAGGCCACATACCATGCATTTATACCCATACTTAGCATAGCTAAAGTTTGAGGTTGGGATACAACATTGCTGTCAAGTGATATCATTCATGCTTTGCTGTCCAGCAACAAATGCACTACAAGTGAACATGTTCTACTGAGTGGTTCAAAAACAAAAGTAATGTTCACAGAACAATCCAGCTAAAATGTTTGGAAGCAAGTTTTCATACAATGTGTACCAACTTTCAAAAAGCTTTAACATTCCCCCAGCAAAGAACGGTTGTTTTTCATTACTATTGCATTTAGATTTTGCTTCAAAATGTTGTGCTGTTCTCTTTGTGCTAGCATTGAGTAATTCATTTTAGTTAGTTTTATTTCATGAACAGTAACAACTCTTAAACTGTTGAACACTGTGGACGTAAATATTATAAACTTGCACCAAATGGTATTTTAGATGCTTTGTTCAGTACTTTAAGTAGGACTATCACAATGTAAAAAATCAAATTCTTGGTGAATCAGCCTAATGATTAGTTCAGTTTTCATCCAAAGATTTTTTTTTGTAAGAAGAAATGTTTTAATGCTTAAAAAAAATGGTTGGCTGAAATGTTGCAAAACATTTTACATACTCATATCCAAGAGTGAAAATGTCATGCTCTGTAGGGAACAACATTTTCTGTAGAGAATATGTTCGCTTATATTTGCACTTAGAACATCAGCAAAGTGTCATTTGGTCGGGTGGCCAATTTATTTGCAAATGAAATTATTTGCATTGGAAATGTGTTGTATTTTTTGAAGGGGAAAAGTAAGGCATGTACACACAAATTTACTGTCATATAACATATTTAAGCCGAATGTTGCAACATACATGAAGCTAGACGTTTTTTTTGGTAAAGTATTTTGGACTCTTTGAAAGGTTCTGCTCAGCATGTAATTTGTTTTTGTTTGGTTAAACCCATTTTTGTTTAGCCAAAAACAGAATCAAACACATTATATAAAGAATCTTGTATATCATTGTTATATGGTCATTACTGACATCCCTGATTCCAAGTATTTTGAGAAGAGCAAGAACTTAATAAATGATAACTATATGGTCAGTTTCTACTTGCATTTTTGTTCAGTTATCTGCCTCTTTTGGATGAACATTGTGAGGCATTGTGAGAGTTAATTTTATTATCATTTTATTCTTAGTGTTATGCAGCTTTGTCATTGTGGACACCGGATTTTCTTTGAAGCTGTACAGTATTGGGATCGAATTAGAATCATTTTAGAAATGTGTCTACAGACAAATTGGCTTTGGTTTTTGCACTATTGAAAAGATTGGCTCCTTTTGAACTAAAGTATAAGGCTCTCTCTGCCTTTCAACAGGTGATTCCCAGCCACTGGACGTCTGCTCCGTCCACCAGAATAACGCCTTTCTGCGATACTCTGTCTCGCTGCTCGGTTATGGTTTCTACGGCGATGTGTTGATGGACAGTGAGAGAAAACGTTGGATGGGTCCTGCTCGCTATGATATCTCAGGTCAGTGAGACCTCCCCCAGTCCACTTGATCAACAGACTGAAGGGGACAAAAAAGCTACAATTCTTGCTCATTCTTTCCTTCACTGTCATTTTCTGTGTATTGTGGCAGGTGTTAAAACGTTTCTGTCACATCGCTACTATGAAGGGACCATCTCCTTCCTCCCTGCTGATGGAAGTGTCGGAACTCCCAGAGACAAGATTCAGTGTCGATCTGGGTAAGAGCAGCAGCTGCTTATTTACACTGAGTAATTTACAGCGTTCATCAGCTACAGTGTGGAAAGGCCTAATATTGGCCAATGGTAGTGTGGAAATGAATTGATCTGAAGGTGACAGTTCTGTAACATTGATTTTTGGAATGGCAGAATCATTTATACTCAATAATAGTCTTTAACACCTCATTTTTCCCAGGCTTTTTTCAAATGTAAACATCAAAAGTAAGCTTTAGTGTCTTTTTATTTTCTATATTCCACCACTGTTAAAATAGTTCTTCCAGTGACGTTATGTAGTCTGTATTTTTTTTTAATAATGGCATCAATTTGAGATTTCATGCATTAATTTGTCATTGAAACACATAGTCAGAAATCATAGTGAGGTCTGAGATTTATACCCCTAATGGCCATTTTATGGAATTATCTCCCATTCAGTCAATTCACCACATTAAGTAGTCTCTTTGATAACAGACATGCTGAAGTTGACTCTCTTGTTGTTGTCTTTGATGCCCGATTTAATGTCTAATACCTTTTGTTGTTAGGTGTAATATATGCCAGCTGCCCTCAGCGGACAAAGCAGTCTACAAAGTTGAGGACAGCATCTCAGAGACTGGTGAGGAACCATGGCCCACTGAGACATCTTTCTAAAGCTTAAATGATCCTGTGGCCAAAATCTCAAAAACATTTACATAATCTTCTCCTCTTATTCCAAAATCTAGTCATTCAGCCAAGACATGCTTACTATTAGATAATGGTATGTCATACAGTGTCAGACTCCACACAAGCTAGTATAGTCGGAGATTGCTAAACAACTTGATGCGGTTTGAGGTACGAGTGTAATGATTTAACCTTGCAATTTGCACAATGCTAACTGCTAGCTTCTATTAGTTGTTAGCAAGAGTGTATCCAGGAGTAGGGCCAAAGGGTCCCTGCCCCTAGTGGTAGTTTTGAAATGATGAGCCTCATGATTAGATGTTACACAATGTCTGCAACTGAATGTAAAACACTAAATAATACAAAGGGATCGAAAAGTCTTGGGACTGCTAATTAAAATGCTTCTATTTTGCATAATTAATTGAATACAGCTTTTCATTAGATGATTCATTTCATTATATTCCTTTACTTATCAGCAGAACAAATCTGAGTGTTCTTTGAAACATTCACATACCTTTCAGAATTTCTGCCAGGTGTGGCTTGCCTGGCCTGTTTGTCCACAAGTTCAAAACACTCTGAGCAAATCCACCAAGAATCATCTTAAACATGAGCTTCAGTGGAAGGAATATAACTAAGAAATCTGACTTTTTGTACAAAAGCCTCAACATGGTCGCAATGTCACAAGTTGCTTGAATTTGATTAGTGGCATAGAAGTAATGCAGAATCTTCTAATGTTTCTTCTTCTACTTGTCATAACTTTTCTTAGTCTTGTTTCATTACAAATTCTACAACTGTTTTGTTTATTTTCCCATTTTCAATGTGGTCTTTTGGACTTTACTATGTATGGAACCATCTATTTCAGTAGAGCGGTGGTGTTTAACAGAAAAGTGTTCTCTTTATAGCAAATATATAGAGAGATATTTGAGATAATTGTGGTGCTGTTTGAAATTTGCAGGCTTTTATTTGACCTCCCAACAGGAGCTGAGGCTCCATTATGGACCCATCAAAAAAACAACAACAAAAAAAAACTAACATCACAATTACTACTGCTTGTTAACTACATTAGCCTTGTAGCTCCAGTGCTGATTTGGGGTAAGAAGAGTGGAGTTTAAGTGGAAATTCGATTTTTTTTGTCCAAACTACTGCTTTACTGAGCATGAAGAGGGAATACAGGTTCCTCATTTTCTGTATATTGCAGCCTGTGCTGGGCAACAAAACATATTATCCAGTCATGATGTGCAAATGTCCTCCATCTGCCCCTGTTCTGGCCAGACTGTTTGTTAAAATGAGGCCATGTAATTCGACCTGCCCCTGTTCCGATCTTCCATGTATGTGTCCACACAAAACTTCTTTTTGCGCATTATCTGTATTTCACAGCGCTCAACAGCAGGCACCTCCGTTACATACTGACCCGTCTGTTTACAGTGACTCACTGATAAGTGCTGTTTACAGAGACCTCCAGGTCCCTAATTGGCATTTAGACATGATAATTTCCTGGGCATTTTCTCAAGACTGGTCAGACTTGGTAGCAGAGGCAGAGCAATAGAAAGGAGGGAGGTGTGTGTATGTGTGAGTGCTGGGAGAGTTAAGTGTCCTTAATTAGCAATCTAGTATCACAGCCATACATGGCACACACTTTCCATTTCATTTTTTTTTTTTTTTTCTTTTTAGAGTGGAACTCTACAGCAACTGCTTTGGCACAGAGGAGAGGTGCTGATTCTGTGCTAATGAGCCTCCTAGAAAGAGAAATGTGCCTTTTGAAAGGCTGCAAATGAACACAAGCCAAAGGTCTCTTTTGCCATTTTGTATATTTAAGTGTCTACTCAGTGATTTCCAATTAAAATGTATCGGTTTTTGCCATCTCCAGAGACATGCTAACATTGGCAGATCTCTCCTGTGTTTATGACTCAGAACAATGGGGGACCTAATTATGCATTTTATGACTTCAGATCAACACAGCAGTCTTTTGGAATTGTGTTCATTAAAAAGATATTTCTTGCTTGGTCACATACAATCAACACATTTGACTTAATGTGCAAGATGCATCACGGAGGGGCTTTAATGCGTCCTCAGAGAGGCTTTCGGGACCACAAGGCCAAATTTAAACAAACCATGACACTCTGTGTTTAATAAAAATGATATCATTCTAAACAAGTGGTCAGTAAAAAGCAACTGAAAGGCATAAGCTCCCATGCAGTGCTAAACTGCGTTTTGCTGTTTTTGTGTTACAGAGAATAAGGATGTATGGCAGGTAATCAGGGGGAAGTTTCTGGCCATCAATGCTGCATGCATGAGCTGTGCTTGTCCACGCAGTCCCAAAGGCCTGTCACCCTCCGCACACCTGGCCGACGGCACCGCCGACCTCATCCTGGTGCGCAAGTGCTCACGCTTGGACTTCCTTCGCCACCTGCTACGCCACACCAACAAAAATGACCAGGTGCGTACCTTAACGAGGTGATATTGTGGCTATACGTCTTTCTGTGAGAGAAGACATGAGACGTGAAACGTAGCGCACAAACAGTGCTTTTTTTAAATGCATAGAGGCGGTAACTTGAGAGAATATTGATTGATGAGCTATTTATGATGTGGTGCTCAGCTTAAATGTTGCTATTTTTTCCAACTTAAGTGCATGGTTTAAAAATGCACATATGTACTTGATTTAATTCACTTAACTGTTCATGGTGGTAATATTTAAGTGTTTGAAATCACTATTTGGGTATTCATTATGTTCCCTCACATTTAAGACGGAGGACAGGATTATAGTTATATATGTTTTAACAGTATTGCTAGTATTTTTACTAAACTATGCTACTATAAAACATGAGTGCCTGAAAGCAAGTGTGTTGCCAAGGGCACATTAGTAAAGACGTGACTGAGAGGGCAGAGATAGCGCAGCCAGCTCTGGCTTGGCTTTGTCGCTAACTAGGGTAACTACTCTAGCTGATGGTAGCAGAAGTCCAAAGAATAGTGAAAATATATATTTCTTTCAAAGTAATATGTTGGCACATCATCCACTGAAGAGAAAAGACCACAGATAGAAGACAAGTCCTCATCAGCAACCAACAGTAAATGTTGGCTCACTAGCTCATCTGAAGAGAAGGCTTAGTTATCCAAAAAAGGTGTTTTTCAGTCAGGGTGTACATTGCTCCATTGACAACAGTCAACACTGCGTGCTTGAGAGATTTTGAAAAGGTGCCATCTGGACACCCCCTTACAGTACAGATGATGCATGTGCATCACAACCTTTGGTAATGAAAACGATCATTCTTTTCATTACAGTCATTTGTGGGGGTGTAAAAATGAATTGATGTCAAGAGATTAAACTACATTAAAAAAGATCAATGTAACAATTAATTATAATATTCAGTACAGAATATGCTCATTTCTTTTGCCAGAATAAAGCTCTCAGGCTGCGTTAAAAAAATAGCTTGGTGTGTTGTTATTGTCCACATTCTGCTACTGTGTGAATAGTTCCTCCAGTCACATTTTCATATTCAGTGGGTTTTTAAACATAATTCAGAATTATCCCAAAATAATGGAATCAAATTGTGATCAAATCATTATTTGAAAGTTGAGGTTTTACTAAACCTCACTAAAGAAATCTATACATTCATTATCATCATTAATATTTCACTTTGTGAAATTAATAGTTGTAGGATTTCACCGTCACATGCATATAATAGATAACATGATCCATTCAGTCAGTCATTGTCTATTGTTTTGCATTGTATATTGCTCTCACTTTACATCCAGAAAGTATCTCTCTCACTGCCAAGGAGCGGTTTAGGTTCAGTAAGCCTCAATCATGACTAGATGAATGTCCATAGTTTTTTTTCCTTCATCAGATTTATAAGCCATAAAACTAACAGAGCAGAAATATTAGATTTATCTTGAGGGTAATGGAGAGAAGCTATCCATCCCTGCACTGTATGGGGAATCTTGAGGCTTATCCTGCTTCTCTTTTTTGTCAGGGAGGTCTCTCTCCTGGGTGTTTTGTATCCTAAATGACTCACCCAGAAAAAAAGAAACCTAATCTCACTAGATAGACACAGTTGATTGTTAGGCAGAATTTATTTGAGTTTGTGCTGGTGGCATTCCCACTCCTAAAAGCTTTCAGCCACATTAGAGAGGAGAAGCCCACAGCCTCTTTAGGCTCATTTCCACTGTTAGCACTCAGAAACGTCCCGTGTATAGCCCTGAGTTTTAGTCTATTTGTTGAGACGGGTCTGGGGCAAATAATTACAGTGCTATTTTCTGTGCCTAATCAAATCTAGGTACTTAATTTGGTGGTAGTAGTGTACGTTTCCAGGGCCAAGAATCACTGTTACTTGCCTCATTTTATTTGATAACCATCAGAGTTGTTTGTTTTGCCTGAGCCAGTTCTGATAGTTGAAACATGCCTTTGAACTGCTGTTATCCCATACAAGCTCATATCTTAATAGGCCTAAACTTGAGCAAGAAAGATATCAATTTTAAGTGACAAAATACATTTACTGTTGCATTTATAAATCAACTGCACACAATTTTCACACTAATGTAACAGACAGGATTTCTACTTCAAGGTAGCTTCTATTACTGATTTTAGCCACAATTTTAGGCAAAACTTACCTCTAATCAAATGCTTTGCTGATTTTCTAAGTGAAAATAAGTTAACATGTACTTCACTTAAATAAGACATTATTTTGACAGTGTGTTCTCTGTAGAGGATCTGTTAAGCCCAAACTTTTGCATATGACTGGATATTTAGGTACTATCCATTGTCCATTGTAATAAAATGACAGTAATGACAAAATAGGCCAAATATAAAATGTACATAATGTTTACGGTCCACTTGTGCACTAGAGCTGCAAATCTGAGCTACATTTTTATAGTCCATTTGGGATTACTTAGCAACTTGATTTTAAGGTATGATGACTACATTTTGGGTAAGGTAAAAATAATGTCTACATTTTTCTGCTAACTATAGTTTTAAATGTGGAAGATGCTAAAAGAAAGTCAAGTAAATTCAACAATGGAATAAAATGCTTTCTGAAAAACACTTAGAACAGGACAGTGGTATCAAATCTGTGACGCAACCCCTCACATCCCCCTCTGTGTGTTTGTCTGTGTGTGCATCTGTGTTGTAGTTTGACCACCCCTTTGTGGAGGTATACCGTGTGCGACAGTTCCGCTTCACGCCCAGGTATCAGGAGACAGACTCCGAGCTGGATCTGAGGGAAGCAGAGGGCAGCAGCAGTAAGCACTTCTTCACACAGATATGCAGGGAGCATCAGGCGTGCAGCTGTGCCCCAACACACAGCAGCTGGAACTGCGATGGGGAAATTTTGCCACACGGTGCCATTCAAGTCAGGTAACCAACCCACTCATGCCACATTTGCTCAGAGTATAGGAGTCATAGTATATCAGTATGACACAGTCACTACACAGAAGTGTGTTTACTCTTTATACTGTCCATCTAAAGGTTGAAGACAATAGTATCGTTACATATTAAAAAGTAACCATATGCATAATGAGTTTATGTATGTGCTTTTAACAATAGTTTTTTTTTTTTTAAGGTGTTTAGGCAGGTTAGGCAGTAATAAGCACACATTG
This sequence comes from Pygocentrus nattereri, assembly GCF_015220715.1. Taxonomy (NCBI): domain Eukaryota; kingdom Metazoa; phylum Chordata; class Actinopteri; order Characiformes; family Serrasalmidae; genus Pygocentrus; species Pygocentrus nattereri. Next base: position 36,855,358 of record NC_051211.1, on the reverse strand, counting down.
CTTCAAGCCATGATTCCAGTGACATAGTGTACAAGGAGAACAGAAGTGGTCTAAGAATATACCCATGGGGAACTCCAGTAGTGAGGTAGTGCAGAGCTGAGAAAGAGCCATTCCATGCTCATTAAGAAGCATATCTGAAGACACAGGAAATCGCTTTGAAGAACATGATGCTGAGTCTTAAAATGAAATATACCTAAACGATTGGCACATAGCTATTGTATGAACAAAACAAAAGAACAAAAGCTTTGTCAATATTTTTTCTTACTTAATTAAAACATAATAAATGCAAAAGAAGGCAAGATATCTTGAAATTGTTGACAGGCATCTCTCACCTTGATTATGGCAGCACTAAATACGTTAAAATATAAGTTATATGTAAAACAACTGTCAGCGCATGGAAGATGTTTTTCATTTTTTATTAACTGAGGGTGAAATATGCATTATGCATATTTCATAGACTCTGTATATTGTAGTAGTTATACAATATCACATTTCTACATGTTGTTTTTTTTTTTATCAATTTATTACAGTAAAAAAAAATCAACGACCCAAGTGTACTCTTTTAGCTCATATTCAGTAAATCACTGTGAGTTGGGACCACCACTTTCAGTGGAATATTAAAACAGGGCTTGTGTCTGTTGAGAGAATACGCTTGACCACTGCTCCATGAAAAATCCCTTTATGTTCCTGGAAGAAAGTGGGACTCTCATATTGCAGGGAAATCTTTATGTAGCATGATGGCTGTCCTGAATGCATCATTTATTTCACGCTCCATTCTTCCCAGTGTCAATGATGCATAGCTGTCTAATGTCCTCTAATTTAATGGTCTTTCCACTGTTAAAAGCTTACTCCCTTTTAATTAAAATAGGGGTCCAATCATTTATTACATTTTCCTCTCCAGTAATTGTTCTTCAAGCGAGTCAGCAAATGAACTGTGGAGACAGATGACGATGATGATGATACGGTGGCTGATAGAGAGGGACTGGCGGCCGGATTAAGTCGCACCTGAATGCTAAGCACACTGCATCCAGCGGAGTTGCAGGAAATTAGAGTCTAAATCCTTTAAAAAGAAGTTGCAGTGACTATAATGAACTTTACACAGAGTCTTGTCTGGCATTCAATGGCTTAATCTATTTTAGCTATTCATTCATTCATTTAGTCAGTCTGTTTAAGCTAAATACCCTGATGTCAAGTGCTAGGCTTGATGGACAGTTCTAATCTCTTTCTCTCTCTCTCTCTCTCTCTCTCTCTCTCTCTCTCTCTCTCTCTCTCTCTCTCTGTCTCTCTGTCTCTCTGTCTCTCCAGAGTGCACTGCCAGTTGATCAAGCTGTTTGCGAGAGGGATCGAAGAGCAGTCCGTCTTTGAGGACCCTTCTTACGCTCTCTGTGCAATATAGATCTGCCTGTCAAAATCACTGGAAAAAACCCGCTCTCGCTGGACCATGAAGAATTCTAACCTCTTGAAGAGGTCACATTTGTTTTAGAGTTAAGAAGATGCTGTTCCATATGCTGTTGGATCCATTTGTAGTGGCTAGAATTGGAATTGAGGTCTGAAAGGGGAATTGCGCAAAATGTAGTCGTTAAGATGTGAAGTCATTCAGAGTGGTTTAATGTGAAATGCAGCAATCTAAAAAAAACTGTCTCATGTCAGAATTGTTTATAGTGGTGGTGATAGGCACCAGATATCTGAAGCTATCTCACAGGAAGCTATTACATGAAATGATTACAAATATGTTGCCTGATGGCTTTTGCACTTATGTCTACTTTATCATTATCGACATGAGGGATGTACGTTCCCACTAATTTTGATATTCGAGTTTACACAGTTAAAAAAAACACATCTGGTTAACCAAGGGGAAGGGGACAAATAAAAAGTACTTTTTTCTGAAATTAACAAAGGGCTGAAGGTGGAGGCTTTTTAAGGTAATACCACTGGGGGCTTAAAAAACACAGTATCACAAAAAATTTGCAGCAAGCAGAAGAATATATTTGTAAATATGATCTAAAAAGTCAACAGTTTCAGTGTTGGATGAAATGGAGGATAATTCTTTAGATGTGAGCTACAACTACAGCTAACTGGTAGAACACTCAAAGCTGATGAGGGCTCATTGTCTTACACAAGGTTATTTCTCCTTATGAATGATGTGCCAGCAAGTTTTCTGTACCAAGCCAGCATCAGCTGTAGTATTTAGCATTGTTAGCAATAAAAGCACACTGTCTCAGCCCTCTCAGTCATGTCCTTAACAACGTGTCCTTGGCAGCATGCTCACATTTAGGTACTCGTATGTCAGAGTGGCACAGTGTCATCCTAAGCCATAGCATTTTACAGTCCTGTTAAAACATAAGTAGTGCTTCATTGAATTAATAATCTATATATTTTCTGTCTTCCTGTGATGAAATGGAACACGTACACATAGTACACAAGTACACATTTCAGTATTCAAATACTGACACCTCTGATGGTTAACCTAATTCCCAAGTATTCCTGCACATCCCGACATCAGATAAAATCTGTGAATGTTCACTGGTTATTTGAATGGCAAACAAAATGGCTGTATTTGTGCTGACCAGTTTGCGCCACCATTGTTGCGAGCTTATACAGTTCTCTAAAATGCACCGTTTCACATCAAACCATTCTGAATGACTATTTACCTCTCAACAATTAACCTATACAGATGCACCGATCAGCCATAACATTAATAATTAATAGCTCCTTGTTTCTACACTCATTGTCCATTTTATCAGCTCCACTTACTGTATAGGTGCTCTTTGTAGTTCTACAATTACAGACTAGTCCATCTGTTTCTCTGATACTTTGTTAGTCCCTTTTTACCCTATTCTTCAGGGTCAGGACCCCCCATGGACCCTCACAGAGCAGGTACTATTTGGGTGGTGGATCATTCTCAGCACTGCAGTAACACTGACGTAGTGGTGATGTGTTTGTGTTATGCTGATGAAGCACTAGAGGATGACCAACACAAACTGTGAAGTAACAGATGATCTGTCATCTCTGACTTTACATCTACAAGATGGACCCAGGTAGATGTATCCGATAGAGTGGACAGTGAGAGAATTCAGTGTTTGAAAACATCAGCAGCACTGCTGTCTGAACCACTCATACTAGCACAACATTCACACATCACCACTACATCAGTGTCACTGCAGTGCTCAAAATAGTGCTCAGATTATACCTGCTCTGTGGTGGTCCTTTGGGGGTTTGGGCTATTGAAAAACAAGGTAAAAGGGAGCTAACAAGGCGTGAAATGGACTACTGTCTGTAGAACTACAAAGTGCAGTCAACAGTGAGTAATCAGGTGATTTTAATGTTATGGCTGTTTAATGTACTTCAATTGTACCAACATGCACTGCAGACCACTTTCAGAGACCACTGGATTTACAGTGGCAAGGGCTCACACGTGTTAGCTCTGGATTTTACATCCACTCATACACGATTTAGGATTTCACCTAGGCATCAGTATTCTTCTTAAGAGATTTCTTATTTATAAGGGTGACCAAGTTGCTAGTGATTTCTCTTGCTATGTCCAACAGCTTTCAGACGAGGCTGTCGCTGTCTTCCCCCTCAATCAAGCTGGTCTTGATGTCTTTTGACAGTAGCATTAGTTCTATTCCAAAGTTTGAAAATGACCTGCGACTTTGTGTAGTTTTCATTTTACTTTATTAGAAGTGAAGGACTCATTACTCAAGCATAGAGTTGTATTATATTGCTACAGTATATTTAGATACGTAGATCATTTGCTGGAATTTTGTTTTTTATTGCTTTTAATAGGTAAGCATGAAGTGTTCAGTAGCAATCAAACACTGTGACACAGTGTAGCCCGGACTATTATTTTTGTCCAAGAAACAGCACCTCGGACATTTGTTCTAGTTATGTTTTGGGAACTGTGACCAATTCCGTTCCAAATATCAGTAACTACTTGTAGATATTTGACCTACTGAGTTATTTCACAGCCAGCTTTGGCTGGACATTCAGTGTCTGTATGCTGAACTGTATCAAACAGTATCCTGTATGTTCTAGCACACCCACAGTGTCCATGTAGTTGGCCACTTGACTGAATGCAATAGAAAATCTTCCATGGTTCTGTCTTCTTCAGCTTAGTTCTCCTGGGTGCCAACCCTTCAGTCCCTTATTGCTTTTATACCTTCTTTTGCTTGAGTGTCTTTGTTTTCTCTCTGTAGTATTTCTGTAATGATAAAAAAGCCACAGGCCCTCTTGTTCTCAGGGCTTCTGCTGGAGGTTTTATGTGTCTAATCTAAGCCTGTGTTGTTGGTTCAGCATCAGGGGATTTTGAGCAGTCTGTGATTTAGTGAAATTGCCTCTTCTCCGTAACACATCTGCTGCTTTTTGTGTATTTTTCAAAGCTGAGGTGAAGTGATGATTGAGTTCATGGACTCTCTGTGTCCTAATCCTGTTGGAAGGTTTTGTAAATCATCCTGAAGTCTACCCCACAAGCAATTCAAGTATAAGGAGGAGCTGGCATAGAAGACAGTGGTACTCAGTCCTGGGCCGCCAATCGTCCGCAGTTTGTGTGTTAGTGTGCGCGCGCATAGAATTACCCTCATCTCAGCCAGCTGACAGCTACTGTGTTTGGCAGTCCTGTTCAGGGCCAATCAGACACTTACATGCCCAAATGCATCAACTGCTGTGACAACAAACCTCCAGCTCCAGCACACAGAGCCCTTAGCCTACTCCATCTGAAAGAGAGGCATAAATCAAAATCCTCTTCAGGCCCTCGTAAATATCACTGCCACGTTTGGGCTTTGGCTCTCAGCACAGTGCATGCAACTTACGGTCCAATTCGGGTGAGTGACTAGGCCTTTCACTGTCCAGTACTGAGCAAGAGTCTTAGGCCACCTGAGAAAATATATATATTATGTATGTATATGTATATGTGTGTATACATATACATGTGTGTATATGTATGTATGTATACACTTATGTCTATATGTGTGTTGGTGGTTGAACAAAACTACACAATGGCTGGAGCTGTATCCAAGAGATGCATCTGGAAGTCTATTTTTTGTGTCTATTCTGATATTAAGTACTGTTTTACAAGCATGATCTGTTTAGATAAATAGAATAGAAAAAAAATTTCTTGGCTGACTTATGACCTTTGCTCAGTACTTTACATTATAGCATCGCAGCAGCCGATAAGTGCAGCCACCAAACCCCCATAGTGATCACTGTGAGCAACACCATCCTTCCCTCAGATATGCTGCTTACTTAGCAAAGCTCCAGGCCATGACTGAAAACCATACCAGAAAACAGTCTTCTTGCAGGCTTCAAGATGACACTGCATAATGTATGAGCTGAGATATTCAACTTGAGTGCTTAAAAAAAGAGGCAGAATAAACAATAAAGTTCTTGAAACCAATCTCTGATGTCTTCTGGTGATTTCTGGTGAACTTAAGCCATAGGTCAATGATGAAAGTGCAGTTGAATAAAAATGCTTGAACTCCATCTAAGTTTAAAAAAGTTTGTGTTTTATCTAGCAAACAACAGTCAATCTTACCTGAAGTGAATCTGATGACCAGTATCTCCTTGGGACTTTACAAGATTGATGGAGCAAGAGACAGCTGAAGAGAAAGTTTACATTAAATTGTACCAAGGAAAAGGCTCTAAGATTTTATAAGAAAACCAGTTTCAAGCTTGACCAATAAAGCTTCTTTTATAGCAGGCAGTCATCCAAGGTCATTTAGCTAAAATAACAATAGCAGTTCAGAAACTAGTGGTCAGCTTTTAAGTTTAAGGTGGTGTAGATGAACAGCAAATTTCTCCTTGATCCTGGAGATCTACCACCCTAATCCAACACACCTCACTGTAATATTCAGGGCCTTTCCTGGATCAGGTGTGTTAGATTTAGGTTGGTATGGACCAGGATTGAGCACCCCTGGCTTATAGTAAGTCAAAAATAAAAGAACTTTCTCCTTAGTTTAAATAAGACTGATCAGCCAAGACATGTTTGCTTCTTTAGTTTTGCTCTGGAGCTGTGAGGCTAAAGTAGCTAATACGTGAATCATATACCCAAACGGTAAGCACTGTGCAGGCTGTCACTAAATCACCACACACTTCTCAAATCATGTCAAGTTATTGAGTTATGTAATCTCATATGGACTTTTTAATTTTGCACATTTTCAAAGGTAATAGCATCTTATACAGTATCAGAAACCGCATAAACAAGATGATTTAGCTTTGCATGATATTTTTCTACAACCCACAGACAGAAGTCGGCATGTAATACTACTGCAGGGGTCACCAATAAGCAGACCGTTCTGAGTCTGGACCCAGACACTGTCCTAGACCAGCAAACCTGGACCTATAAACCATAAACTATGGAGAATTATGGAATTTTGACAGGGTTGTCCTATTTCAATCGGCGTAACTCTTCTAGCCCTTACTGTATCACTTTAGTGGCCGGGCATACTCACAGGCCAACCGCATGCATTGTAAATATTGCTGAAGTGTATTTTATTTGATTTGACATTCAGTTGTTGACTGTATAAGATGTTGATGTACCTACTAGGCTACTTCAGTTTAGAGTATAAGGCACCGAATCACAATGCAAGTTAGACATTATGATGTTCTGGACCTTTGCCTGAGGAATTTTTCTCTAACTGGACCTTATTGATTTTTAATTAAAGACCCCCTGTACTAGAGGCTAAACTAAAGAATATAAAGCTCACACACTTTCCCCTTTACCAAGACATGTTTGGTGTTAAATTAGGAGTAGGGCTGCCACCTGAACCATGTAAAATTCCTGAACACTTGATCGGTGTCTTGATTTTTCGCCTAATTGATCGAATAGTTAGCTATGCTATGTCTAAGGTAGATAAAATGTCCATTCAGCTAGAGAATAAAATCTTCCCAATTAACACATTTAAGTGCTGCCTAGTGCCTGAACATGTCCCGAGGGGTGTGCCTTTCCTAAACGATTAATCCCAACATTGAGGGCAGTCCGAAGTAATCAAACCTGTTCTTTGTATGTAAAATGTTTGACTAGGTGAAAGCCATTTAAACTTCATTAAAAATATTCGAGATGCTCAGATTCTTGGACATTATGTATAACAGTCCTAGTTATGATGCTGGGATTGACTGTTTGTTGCAAAGCTAGCAGCTCTGTTTGTCTGTACCTTTGTCAGTTGTAATCAATGACAGCATGTCATACAGTGTCATAAACCGCATAATTGACATGATCACTTAAGAACTTGACACGATTTGAGGTAAGTGATGACTTAGGCATGCAATCTGTTCAAAGCTAATTGGCAGGGCTTTACTTGTTAGCTCCAGCGCTATGTGAAAGCTAATTTCAGACACCAAATGTCTTGAAAATGGGAAGAAAAAAAAATTAATATTGTGCTAAGATATCAGTTTAGATCAAATTGTTTTGATATTTTATGCACCAGGCACTCCTCTTGAAGCAATTATCTTCTATTGAGCCCTTTCAGCATCTGTCAAAATTTCATTTGTATTCCTGGAGTGAACAACTTAAAAAACAAGATAATAACTTGCTGCAGATCTGTCTCAATAGGGCATTCATCTGAACCACCAGTTTTTAATCACCGAAACACAGATTGGTAGATATCACAGGGGGATGTTTTTCTTTTTCATTTTAGATCATTGTACTGTCTCAATATGAACTCTTATCCGCCTTTGTAGCGGGCTAGCAAGGCGATGCTAGGCTCTCAGTCCTGGGAGTTGTATGCTGTCCCATTGCACCGAGGTTTACATGGAACGCTATTATGAATTTGCTACTTGAAAGCAATCCATGTTTCCGTGTTATCTTTAAGAGCCTTCAATAATGCCGCATGCTCTGGAAAGCCCATTCTCCTGACAAATGCGATTTGCTCCAAAACGGACGAATGAGGCCGCTCCCGGTTTAATGGGCTTATTACATAAAAATGACTGTGGGGGAGAAATAAATTCTTCCTCTCGCTCCTCTTCTTCCCCACTCAGCTGCGATGGGGGGAGATATTTTGCTCTTATCCTCTGTCTCGCTTACCGTCTCCATATGGGCCATACATTAGGCCTGCTATCTGGGACCCGGCATGGCAATGAAGCCAGGTAATTTTCCCATCCACCATCCGCCGAGTAAATTCCATTTCCTCCTCTCTTCGCCATGTCTTTATTGATTTATTCTGCGGCTGGTGGGTGGCATTGGGCCCGTTGAGGCTGGACTGTCTCATTCTCGGGCCCTTTTTTCCCCTAGACAAAACAAACAACCAAACAGCTGTCTGTACTCAAATCACGGTTTGGAGACACCTCATTGCAAGTGTGATTACACCTGAGCCTTCAACCTGCACTTTTTAAGTAAGCTTGCCTTGAAGCATCTCAGCTGAGATTAGAATGCTCTCCGCCAGGCCTTGGCTCCAAAAGATCCACCTGAGCCCCATCCATAAGCTGTTTTACCCAAGCGGCCCTCCAGCTGAGCTGGTGGAACGGGGAAGGCATTAACAAAACCGTAGTCGTCCCACCGCTGGGACAGGTTTTATACAGCACCAGCCTGGCAGACAACTTTCGGATCACCGTTGTAGATTAAAAGCAGTGAAAAGGGAACAATTTGAAGTGATTTAGAAAAGTGCTATCAATCATGGGCTTGCACTGTGTTGAAATGACTGGGAAAAATGCAGAAAAATCCAACAAAACAACGAGCGCAAACTGGAGCTGAGGAGCTGTTGTGACACTTTGCCGACTGCATTATTGATCAGTTAAGTTTACTAACTTTTCAGAAGAACATTTTCTCCAAGCACTGTCACAACAGGTCTAGTCTTTTCCGGTCCAGCTACACAGGGGAGTAACAAAGTAGGAGAGAATGAAGATGCAGGCCATTCCTGCCAAGTGCTATTGATCGCAATCGCCCCCATTTTCTTTTTCCTACCATTGCCTGCTGTACCTCTTTCTCTCCTCTCACCACATTGTACTTGTCACACTGTCTCTCATAAAAGTTTCATATTCAGACTACTGTACACAGCTATCTGGCTCAGGTACCCTCTGAATGAAGGCCTACAGTTCATCACGCCTGTGGAATGGTGTTCAATAGACCAGTTGCCTTCAGGACCATAAAGGACAAATGAGGTAAAACTGAAACAATATTATAAAAGAATGCGAGTTAATGACCCACGACCTGAACTCAACATACATTTCTGCTGTGGTTCAATGTTTTCTCTCTTAAGGCTTTGCCAGAATCAATATCTATGTATCCTCAACGCATCTAGGTGAATAAATACAAGGCAAAATGACATTTTTCAATGCTCTTGCTGTTTCTGCCAGATATAGTTTTCACTTTAGCCAAAGCCCTGCCGTAGTCCACATTCTATAAAAGTGGACATGTATTGGTAACACTTTATAACGGCTATCCCTAATAAAGAGCAGCTGTTAACGAATGCTAGCAGCTATATTAATGTATTAATCAGTGCTACCCAACATTTACTTAAAGGCATATTAAAATAATCATTTTGAACTATAGAAACCTAATCCTTAATACGTTTGTTAATAAAAATTGAGTTGGTTCTCAGAATGCATTACTACAAAATTACACAGTTTTAAATATTAAGTATTTACTTATTTGCATATAATTCATAATCATCATAACTACTTAGCAGTTGTGTAAATTCTTTTTAAAATAATCAAGTAGTTTGTAGTTGGAATAAATAAGTAGCTATTAGTATCTTCTTACTTTTCCTTAGTGCTTAGTTATTATTAAAGAGAGATTTCCATTGTATTTTAATCTATACATAATGAATCACCTCGTCATCAGGAAGTCCCAGCAGCGACTGTACTTTCTTAGAAGACTGAGGAAATTTGGCACGCCAGCCAAAATTCTCAGCACCTTGTACAGGAGTATGATCGAGAGTGTTCTTACCAGCTCCATCACGGTCTGGTATGGAAACTGCACTGCTCAGGACAGGAAGGCTCTCCAGCGTGTGATCAAAACTGCCCAGTCCATCTCAGGGGCAGCCTTCCCCTCACTACAGGACATTTATCACTCCAGGGTCATCAGGAGGGCTCACATCATCATCAGGGACAGTACACACCCCCAGCACAGACTCTTCACACTCCTACCTTCAGGCAGACATTACAGGAGTGTGAAGTCCAGGACTACAAGACTGACCAACAGTTTCTATTCACAGGCCATCAGGCTGGTGAACACCTCACTTACTACCTCTCCCCCCCTCCCATTCTGAACTGATTTAACCTCGCACTGAATAACTGCACCTTACCTACACTGTACTGCTGCTGTTAGAACACTACTGTTTACATCTACTACCTGCACAAAACACTCCTGTTTACTGTTTACATCTGTTTACATTTGTTACTTGATGCACTTCATGAACAGCTGCTCTACATATTTCCACATACGCACGTGTAATTTTATTTTATTATTTTTTTAGTATATATTTAATATATATTTATTATTTTAATTTTATTTCAACATTGCACATACTGTACATTTTTACTTTTACTTTTACTTTTTTACTACTGTTTTTAGAGTTATTCTTATTTTCTTTTTTTTTTATTCTCTTAAGATTATATTCGGTGAATGGGGGAACAGCAAAGTAAGAATTTCATTGTACAGTGCAACTGCCTGTTCTGCTGTGCACATGACAATAAAACTCTTGAATCTTGAATTTGTTAAGATGTAAACAAAGTCTTACTAACTTGCCGAGTCAGAATTGGTCGCCGTGGAGGTCTGAAATATTTAATGCCTTTAAAAGGCTTTATTTTATGATAGTTTTGAGACAAAGTTTTGGCCAACAATGTATTTTTAATATATTCAGGGTTGAGTAGTTTGCCGCTTTTTTGCTCATATCTTACGTTCACCAACATTTACATATAAAAACTCTTAAGATCTTTAAACGGGTATTATAAGTGGATAGCTACATTCCTCAAAGAACAATTGAACAATTGAATTGAGTTTAGGGTGGCACGGTGGCGTGGTGGGTAGCGCTGTCGCCGGGGCTCAATTCCCCGGCCGGGTGACCAGTGTCCCCTCTGTGTGGAGTTTGCATGTTCTCCCCGTGTCTGCGTGGGTTTCCTCCCACAGTCCAAAGACATGCAGTCAGACCAATTTGACATGCTAAATTGCATGCCCCCCCCCCCCCCCCCCCCCCCCCCCCCCCCCCCCGCGACTCTGATGGAGAAGTGGCTTAGAACATGGATGGATGGATGAATTGAGTTTAAAATAATTTATAATAACAACAGCTAACAGGCTCCTCTGTGTATACTGAGTGTTGGCCTGAAGTATTTACTGAAGGATCCACTGTAAAGCCATGACATTCAAAGTAAAACATGTGTTGCCTGACTATCTTACATACTTAACATTTTGATGAATCTGCCATGAGTAGTATTAAACCCAGTGTGGGGAAAAATGTGTGGCATTGTTAGCTCGATACTCATCCCATATAGGTTCTAGCGTTAATTATCATTGCCATGCTTATTTCATGATAAAGCATTTTTTCATATTGCATGTTGTCACTGTTTTACAAAAGCTTTGAGATGCTGTGCATTACAGTGATTTAACTGTGACCAACTTTATGTTCCACTTTCCCAAATAACACCCCTTACCCATGGTAAAATCACTATAAAGCACAGCCTCCCGTGACTTACTTTTATACATACTTTTAAAACCATTATTAGTCGTACATTGTATGTGTATTATAAACAGAACTTCATGTTAGATATTTGCTATTATAGTTAAATGTGATGCATTTGTAAATATAGTACATTTGCCTTTTACAATCACTGTAGAAGAACCAACCTAATAGTGAAAGGATCTACAGAAGTCATGGCAGTTGACCACAGCAGTCGTTTTGGCAGTCCAGTCTGAAGGATAGCAAGTACCGGTTTTATCCCCGCTTGCTTAATCTGAAAGAGACAGAGATAAAAAAGGACCATTACTTTTTCTGTGCCGGATTCGAGCGGTGTGACAAAGCCGGACTTTGTTTCCCCTCCAAGTTATTGCATCCCTAATGGTGCTTAAAGTAATTACACTTTGTAATGTTTCTCTTCCTCTCCCCTTTAGTGGGCCCTTCAGAAGTGCTCTCTCTCGTCCAATGCCCACGCTGCCATTCTCTGCTAAATGATGCCATTAACCATATTGCATTTGCTCACACTCCAGCTATCCAAATGCGATTCGGTTCACTGAGAGTTTAATTGACTGAAAACAGGGTTTATTTAAAAATGGTGCAGTTTAGTAACTTCGTCAGCAGAACACGCTGCATGTGTTTTGCATGTCGAATATGCACAGGACTTTCACCTAAATGGAAATAATCTGTTTGTTAAGTCATGTGAATTCAAATTAAGAGCTGGGAGAGAATAAGACTTGGTGAATCCAATCATCAGATGCAGAGCTAATAGATGGAAATGTCTGATATAAATGACCAAATAAAGTGTTTTATTGTTGCATTTAATGGAGCAATGATGATTTAAGACGAAGGAAATTACATTTTTATGTGCTAATCAAATAAATAATTTCCCAGGAGCTGAGATTCTATTACAGGCCAAAAATGCAGATGGATTCAAAAGATGTCATTTCCACCATCCACTTCAATTATCCACATACAGTGGAGAATTACTGCTGCTGGAGAATTTTACAGCAATGTTACTGTAGAACATCAAAACTAGGGCTGTCAAATCAAGTCAAGGAGTCACTTCTTGATTTACTGACAGTTTGTCAGTCCATTAATTGCATTTATTGATTTTATTTACAGTGGGGTCAAAAGGTCTGAGATTGCTACTGAAAATGCTTCTATTTTGCATTATGTTCTAATTCGATACACATTTTTTCATTCATTTCATCATTAAATTCTGTTACCAGCTTAACAGTTGAGTTATGAGGGTAACATTTCAAATATTTACATGAACGATTTATCATGAATTTCAGTTTTACGCATGCCCTCCTTTTGCTTTAATGACAGCATACACTCGAGTTGGAATGGACTCGCAAGTTTGTGCAGAAACCTCTGATGTGCAGATCTGAGATCTGAGAATCGTCTGAACACGAGCTTCAATGGAAGGAATAAGACTAAAAATTAACCTGAACTTTTTGAGCAAAGGCCTTAACATGGTCAGTCTCTCAGATTTGCTTTAGTTTAGAAATACTGCAGAATTTTTTATATTTCTTCTTGATTTGCCAGAACTTAATTTTAAATGTATTTTTTTCCCTCAAATTCTGTTGCTTGTTTTCTGATTAAAAAAAAAAGCTCACATTTTCAGTGTGTTCTCAGAGTTTTGGGCCCCTCTGTAAATTTGATATATACAATACATATGAAAATAGAAGCAGCCCATGTACAAATGTTCAAATAGCAAAAGGAAAGCTCTGTTTAAAGGGGAATTCCACTGATCTCTCACAATTTATGCATAATTTAGTGGCTGAGATGTAAACTAAGTCATTCAGAGTGGTTTGATTTGAAATGGTTCATTGTAGAGAAACGTATCGACTCCGATTTCTTTAGTGGTGTTCATAGAAACCAGGAGTCACAATCTCTACAACACAAATAAAGACATTAAATTAAATGTCCAAGACTAACTAGTGAACCTACACGTGTGTCTGATATGTAATGTTGATTATGATAAAACGGTGGGAAATCTGAAAAATAAACCGTTTAATTTGGGGACTATTTTCTTCTTATGGAGCTATAAAAACAATCTTAGGCCTCAGCCAGTGTATTCATAACCATTTCAAAGAATAATTTCTTGTGAGGGACCTTTTAGAGGCTCTTCAGACGTCTGGGTCCTGTCACCACCACCATCATCAGTTGGTGAAATTCCCATTTAAAGTAATTTAATTTCCTTTCAAAGTAAACTGCTTTCAGATACTATGCTATTTATTTATTGATTGATTTACCGTTTTTGTGAAGTGTGTGACCTGTTGAGTAGTCGGGGGCAGCCCTAGTCAGAACAAACACACTTTACTGCCTCATAAAGAAACAAATGGATTAACACAGACACTGAAAATCCTGATCATGAAGTGTGATCTGGCTAAACTCTTCAATCACCACGTCTTTGTATAGTGAAGCTACATTGGTTCATCTGTCCACTCTCCAGTGACATTCGCCCTTTCACACTTCTCTGTCCTGGCCGTGATCTTCGGGCAGCGCAGGTCACCGCATCAGAGAAAAAGCCCTGGGTCAACACGGCCCGACAAAGTGAAACAAACATTGTTTCCATCTGATGGGGTTAAACTGACACGGACCGGGAGGCGTCTTATCTGGAGAAGAAGACTCATTTCTACAAACCTCACACACAAAGCTAAAGCACATCCCATCCCTCTTTACTGCGCAATGAACCAGCGCTCGCTGACTTTCCAGCAGACACAGAGAGGACAGAGAGATGAGGGGATGGAGGGAGAGAGAAAACGAATACGTCCCTGAATCTACTGTTCCGATCTGTTAAATCTGTCTGCGGTCAGAAGAAAAACTGTACACCAGTCCTGCAGCTCCCCCACATGGCCTTCTGCCTTTTCTTTGTGCTCTGCTCATTCTCTCTCTTTCTCTCTCCTTCTCCCTCTCCCCTTTTCTTTCTCTTCCCTTTTACGTTTTCTTACTTTCTTTTGTCTCTCCCCTTTTATCTCCCTCTTCTTACTTGGTTCTCTTTCTTCTTTCTCTCCCTACACATGTGTATTTCTCTCTCTTACTTTTTCTGTCCCTTTCTTTTTACTCTCACTCTTTCTCTCCCCTCCTTTTCTCCCTCTTTCCTTTTCCTTTTTTCTTTTTTCCCCTCTCTCTCTCTCTCTCTCTCTCTCACTCGTCTTTCTGTCACTTTTTCTCTCCCTCCCTCCCTCTCTTCCTTCTTCATCTTAACTTGATCTTTTGTCTTTCTCTTTTCTCTCTCACTCACTTTCTCTCACTATTTATCTCTTCTTTGTTCCTGCAAATTTATTTCTCCCTCTTCTGTCTCTCACTACCTCTTTCTTCCTTCCTCTTTCTTTCTCTCTTCTCTTTCTTTTGTCTCTCCCTACCTCTCTCATTCTGATTCTCTTTTTTCCCTCTCTTCACTTTTCATTTTTTCTTCCTTTCTGTTTCTTTTTCTCACCTTCTCTCTCTCACTTCCTCTTTCTCCCTCCCTTTTTTCTTTTTCCTCTCTTTCTTTTGTCTCTCCCTACCTCTCTCATTCTGATACACACACACACTTTCTCTTTCTCTCCCTCCACTTCTCTCTCCTTTCCTGTCTTTCATTCCACTTTTTCAGTTCTCTCTTCTTCTTTCTACCTGTTTTCTCTTTCTCTCCCCCTCCCCTTTTGTCTTTCCCTCCATCTTTCTCTCTCTTTACCCCTTATCTCTTTTGTATTTTTTCCTCTCTATCACTTCTCTCTCTGTATTTTTCTTCTCTTTCTCTATCTGCCCCTTTCCCTTTTACGTTCCTTCCGCCCTTTTACAGCCTTGTTTTCGGTTCTCTCCCTGATGCCGCTCCCTTTCTCTCCTCATTCTTTTTTATTTCTCTCTCTCTTTCTCTCTCTCATTTCCTTTTTTCCATCTCTTTTTCTTGATCCTCCTCCCCTTTTATGTTCCTCCCTCCCAGTCTTTGTTTCTGCCTCATTTTCAGTTCTCTCCATGTCTCTCCCTCTGTCTCTCTCTATCTCTCTCCCCTCTTTTTTATTTCTACCTCTCAGTCTCTTTTTCAACTCCCCCCCTCTCCCTCTCTCTCTGTCTCTCTCTCTCCCTCTCTCCCTCTCTCTCTATCTCTATCTATCTCCCTCTCTCCCTCTCTGTCTCTCTCTCTCTCCCTCTCTCCCTCTCTCCCTGTCTCTCTCTCTCCCTCTCTCCCTGTCTCTCTATCTTTCTCTCTCTCCCTCTCTCCCTCTCCCTCTCCCTCTCTCTCTATCTCTCTCTATCTCTATCTCTAAGCCAGTGTTCTATATGCCTGAAACCTTTCCATTCACTGAATCCATTAAAACAAGCAAACAGTCATTCAAGTCTCCAAATAGTGTGCAGGCAGTGGAGAAAGTAGGTAACATTTGGTCTGACTGTCAGATGAGCTGGTAAAAAGGGGCCAGCCTCCGTGCAGCCAAGATTCTATTGCTTCTGTTCCTTGTTCAACACTCATATCTTTTACACATTGGTGTCTGGGCAGTGAGATATGAAGGCCAGTGGCTGCTTGTTCCCACATAAAACTTTCATTGGAAAGGCTATATAACTGTCAAACCCCACAAACTTTGGTTTTTTTTAAATGTTTTTAAAAGAAAAACAGATCTTGTTGACGCCAGAATCCATTGTTATCCATTGGCACTTGGAAGTCCCAGCCTGCCTCCATGTGCTTGTTATTGTAGCCAGTGCTTGAGTGTCTGACACAGCCAGTGGCCTGAATAATGGACAAAGTCTGCTGGTATATTTCATTCAATAGATTTACATTCGCTACCAGAGTGACCTACTCTGTCTTTATAGTCCATTTCCCCCTAATTTATTCCATACATCCGGGCTGAAGCACTGGGCCCAGTCAAGCCAGAGAGGAGCAGTAATGACCACATTGATCATGACAGTCCCCGCTGGGGTGGGCCCGCTTCAAGGCCGGCTGAACGGACCCTATATGCCCCCTTACCCAATCAAAAATCCATCTTGCCTGTCCCCCCTGCCCTCCGGCCAATCAAAAACTCATCTTCTTTGCTTCCTCGCGGTAAGGACACAATCAAAAGCACATCTCTTTGCCTGTCTGTCAGGTGCATTGCGTAATCTGTGCCCACCACCTTGACTCAACCAATGAGGAACCTGCCTCTGAGAAGTAAGCCAATAAGGCACATTTGTCATCGTCCACCTTTCAACAGAAAGAAGACCAGCCTCAGGGTTATCAACTTTAAATTTGTGGTTGTACTGATGTGACTGACCAGTTATATGATCAGACTGTTTTGTTTTTTTTTTGCTGATGTTCCATATTATATTTCATATTACTAACAGCCTATGCATGACAGACCAATATGTACTATTTTTTACTAATGTTCCATATTTTGGTCTTAAAAAATGTTAAGAATAAAAATCTAAATCTGTTAAACTAACATATCTTGCTTTAACATCATGCTCCATGGTTCTGTTGAACCCTTACATCAGTATAAACAGTAAAGTATCACACATGTATTTGCACATCCTGCATGCTTACTGTTTTTACTTTTACATGTACATGTGTGTAAAGGTAAATTTACTTTGTTCAAGTTCCTAAAAATGTTTTTGTTTCCTATTAAAGAAATTTGCCCTCCTTGTTACCACTGGACTCCATTTCTCACATTTTCTATCCAAATCTATTTAACATCTGTGGCTTTCAAACACACTGACTTTTCTATTATCACTTCATCCAACTGAAAATATACTTGAACTTCATTTTCCCCAGAGGTCCACTTGCTGTCTTTATAAAGAGAGGTTGGAAAATGGTCTTGTGAAATTCCTTACAGTTAAAAATTCCTTATAATTAGACAGGCTGTTTTGTTACTGTACCTGAAAGGCTGAGGTACAGTATTGTGCAAACGTCAGAGACCAGCCTTCATTTTCAATTTCCACTCAAAACAGCTATTAAGTCAAGAGATTTATTTTTAAGGAGATATTTCCAAGGAGATTAGATTTGAGATCTAACTGTGTAAGATAAACCACCGTGAAAGACCTGGGGCCAGTTATGAGAAATTGTCATTCTTCAAACAACTTCATAAGAATTATTTTCTTTCTTAACAATTTTCTTGCAAATAATTCTAAGAAATATTTTACTTGAAAATATTGTGATCTTAAATGTTTCCTTAACCTTGCAACAGCCTCACACTTGTCTATAAGAGTTGTAAGAGTTGGCAAGGTAAGCATCTAAATTTATCACTAACTCTGCTTCTGCTAGTCTTGCCAATCTTCATGCTTCACCCCACAATTTTCATATTTTCCAGGGAGGATTGTTTTCCTGCTTGCTGTTTCTTCCACCATTACCTCTAGTTCTTGTTTGCTAAACTTTTTAACATGCTTGGTTTGATGTTTTTCCAGTGCTGGTTTATCAGGAGCCTGGCCACTTCCTATTCCCACCATTATATCAAAAACAAGACTGCTAAACAGCAGAGGGTTCAGTGAATGGGAGTGAATGGCGCTCAATGGCTAGAACGAAAAGTTGAAATAGTTCCTCATTACTTGGCTGGAGCTTTTCTTTAATTTTAGAATGTAGAAGGATGTATTTCACTAAAACAACAAAGATAATTCAACTATATATTTATTTTTTTTTACAGTAAATGGGTTTTTGGCAGCAGAAAGCAGGCATTAGTGCTAGAGAGTGATGATTGATTGACGAGCAGAGCAGCTCATTGGCTGTTTGCACTCACTGACGTCATGAACGTACATAAGGGTGCTGTTTTAAACTCCTATAGCTTGAGTTTAAAAGCTCTTAAAATGAAAAACAGCAGTGTTAAAATGTTTTATTCACTGTTCAGGAACTGATTGCATTCTTTTACATGGAAAATGTTTAAGCATTTATAAACTGTGATTTGTTCAAATGCTCCATATCAACTCATTCATGTTGGTCACACTCGGGAGCGCCCTCTAGCATTTGAGAAAACCGAAAGACATTGCAGAGTGGGAATTCTCCTTACTACAAGTTCTCTGGTTTTTCCTCCATTTTGCTTCCCTGATCAAACCAAATAAAGGAAATAATCCGTAATACAAATTCAAAAATGTATCTTAAGTTGTTTCTGGTAAGGGGTAAAATGCAACATAGCCTACATAAGAAAACAATCAACATTTTGAAAGAATCCTAAGGTAGTAATTAAGATTATTTTAAGACAAGTTTTGAGATTTGAGTGTGTGAATATATTGATATTTGTGACATCACAAAAACTGTGATTTCAAAACAGGCTGTTTTTTAGCCTACTTTCCATATATAGACTTTGGGCTGTGGAGTGAATAGTACACACTGAAACTTTAATAGTGTTTACAACAAGAAGAAAGCAAGGAAACACTGATTCTGGGATGTGGCCCCAGAAAGTTCATAGACCCTAGAATTTTACAGTCTTCTTTTACTCCACTCTTACACCCTGAACAGCTCTACAAAGGTTATCCACCTATCGCTCAGTCTTCGCTTGGAAAATGACCCTGCATGGGGAAAGTCATAGTCACATGATGATGTGTGGCTCTATTAAAATCAACTCAAATTTATGAAACAAACAGCTGCACCTCTCAACAAAAGCTCTGCAATAATTCACAGTGCCAGCCGAGTATTAAAAACACACGTGCGCTCACACACACACACACACACTCACACACACACACACACACACACACACACACACACACACACGCACCTACACACACACACACACACACACACACACATCTCTGAAGAACGCAGTGGGGACAGCTGATGATTTCTAGCACCTGACAGTTGAATTCTCACATTTACTAGCTGCGAAGTCAAACACAGCCCAGTGTCGAGATCTATCATTGGAAAGGTTGCAAAAGGTGTCAGGCAAACAAGGAGAACACAATTTTCTGCTCTGTGTGTGTGTGTGCATGTGTGTGTGTGATTGTGTGTGTGAGTATGTGTGTGTGTGTGAGTGTGTGTAAGTGTGTGTGCGTGTGTGTGTATGTGTGCGTGCGAGGCTCAAACCACCAGGCAATCTGTGGTGCAGTGGACCCCAGAGAGGCCTGACAGCTGCCATTAACACAAGCATACATATCATTACAGGCTTGTGCAGGCTGCCGGCCCAGTCCAACTTTCTTCTTTTATATAAACAAGTTTTATTGCTTTTCAAACACGCTGGTCGCACCAGCTTTCGCAGCAAGTCTCCTCCATCAGAAAGCAAACTGTCCATGCCCGACTGCTTTTACTGCCAGCAGATGATCCCCCATGAACAGCAGCTACCAGCAGGCCAGAGATGCACTAAACATGCTCTCACCCAGAGCACATCACGAAGAGACCATGCATACAGCACATTTCATGCTCCCCCATCGACATCAAGCTCAGAAATTGAAGCAGACATCAATAATTACAACACACAGCATGAAGTATTCATCTTCACCATGGCTACATGACTTGCTAATGATGGAGATACGTTTGAAAGGTTTTTTTTTTTTCATGGCACGCATGAAACCACCGCTGATACCTACACCATTACCTTTGTATGAAAAAGTCATGTTGAAAGTTTTTCTCTTTTTATTGGTTGGTTGTTTTTTTTTTAACCTTATACTTTTAGTGCTCTTTTGGAGAAGTGTGATAGAATAACCTCTTCTGGCTCCTGATGGATGATTCTTCAACAAAGCATTTTTGTAACTGAGGTATATGAATGTGAACCTTTTAAAAATATATATTGTAATTTTTCAGTTCTTGACATCATTTGCAAATGGCTGTTGCCTTTTACATTGTGTCAAGATTTCATGATGAACGGACCTTAAGAAACAGCCCACAATTACTTGGAAAAAAAAATCTGGTTCCATTGACTTACATTAAAAGTATAGTAGGTTTTTTCCTTCTCCTGTAAAGTTGCTGTTTTGGAGATACAAGATTTTGTTCTGACAACAGCGATATGGATAATTCTACTGAACTGGTTCAGAGTTGAAAACATATTTCAGACCTTTAACTGATTTAGATATTTGACTGCGATTATTTTGCTATGAATGACTATATACCTTTTATTATGTTTAGTTTAATAAAACCTCTGATTCCACATTTCATTTTATCACTAACGCAATGATAATGCCTCAGAAACCTAAGAAAACATTGCTGTAGTGATAATTTTAGCTCATTTTGAGCAGAACTCAAAACGCCTGTGCATGACTAGTAAACACAGCTTTGAACAGCTGTACACAAATAAAATCTTATTAAAAATGCAATTTTTATGGAAATACAATAAAGTGTTTACTTAATTGCAGAAAATATGTGTAGTGACCATTCTTAATGTTACACACTGAATTTCAGACTTCGGGACACATTTACTTCAAAACAATGGGATCTAACTGATCAGGAATGCAGTCTCACTTCCTGCTCTAAAATTCAGGGGTGTGGCTAAACTAAGGCCCGCCTACGGACTAAAATGCTTTGTGTTACAGTAGTGACAAAAAAAAAAAAAAACATCATCTTCTGTAACCACTCAATCCAGATAGGGATAAAATTAAATCTTTCAACTTTAATTTGGAAGGTCTTTCAGCTAGGATGCTATGTGTCATGATTGGCTCCTCCCACTCCATGTGCATTTGTTTTGGTTTTGTTACTCCGCCCTTGATTGTGTTCACCTGTCCCTCATTGTCCCGTGTATTTAAGCCCTGTGTTTGCCCCTTGTGTTTGCCAGTCTTTGTATGAATGTATTGGTCTATGTTTGTTTGCTTGAGTCTGTTTATAGTTTGTCATGTCTGAACCCCGATCTGTCCGTATTGGCTCTTTGACGCTGGACCGTCTTGACCACGACCCTGGATTTGCCCATAATAAATCTCGCTTATCTCAGCGTGTGTTTCCGCCTCCTCGCTCCCCCTTACACTATGTTGGCCAGGACACTCTTATAAAAGACATTTTAAGGTTTTAAGGTTCTTTGTTCGTTTGTTTTATTTAAGCTTTCCTTCCTAAAAAGTGGTCCATTTAAAAAAGAACAAAAAAGAAACTCATTTTTTAATTCAAAATATTTATTCTTTTTGTTTGATTTTCTCATTTCTACTTACATTTTGTATCAATAAATAAGTTAACCAGTCAGTGTTAAGTTCCTTCTCCTATAAAGCTGCCATTCTTTTATAATGCAAAAGTTTGAACACCTCTCGTTGTCACGTTTGGTTGATTTTCTGAGTGAAAATGAGTAACACATCATATACAGAGAACACCCTTAATGTAGCATTTTCTGCTAATGTTGTTGCACAATTTCACAATTTAACATATTAGGGGAAAAATGAAATTTGAAATAACATTTGCACAGGCCCCCCGTGACCCTGACGGAGAAGCGGCTTAGAAAATGGATGGATGGATGGATTTGCACAGGCCACATTTCATGTTTTATTTTTTCCCCAATATAAGCTCCAGCACCCCCCCCTCTGATGGAGAAGCGGCTTAGAAAATGGATGGATGGATGATAAATTCAGCAAATAAACAGTAATTGTGTATTAAAATGTGCAGAAGTGTGCTCTCTGTAGAGGATGTGTTAAAAAATAAACTGTACCATTTGACCAGAGAATGGAAATTTTTAGACTGTATAAGAATGGCAGAGAGTTAATGTCCTAAATAAGAGATAGAAAATCTGAGAGCAAATATAATCCCTTATCCAGTGCCTCTCACATCCAATGGGAGCTCTTGAGCACAGTCATGACATCCCCTGGAGCACTGCTGGCTGACCGATAAGGCACAAAAGGTCCAGTCGCCTGTGGCACTGTGTGACCACGCTACAGACGAGAGAATCAGGATAGCCTCCGCTGCCCATTCAACAGTGACAGTTGTCCACACTGAACTAGCAACATTAGCAGGCATGTCCAATGACTGTCCAGCAGGGCCATGCTGAGCATTACAAGTATTCCCATTAATTTTCCATCCAGTGACCAATCTCCTCACTTATAACATCTTTGGTTAAACTTTTTATTTGTTTATCATTGCCTTTCTGCGACTTTTGAAGGCAGTCTTCCTCGCTGGGAAGAGTCTCTCAAATAGCACAGTCATGATAAGATTGTATCAGTAATATTACTGAACACAAGGCCAAACTATTAAAATAGACTTAATGGACCAACAGTGCGCCGTCCAAAAATACTTTACTAGAAAACAGATAAAGAAGGAATACTCTTAAGAGAGACCAGCAGGATTATGCATTAGCTTCACACAAGTTGCTGATTGACTGAGAAAATCAATCTTTTTCTTCTTCTTCTTTTTTTAAATTGACTACTCTCAAACTACACATCTCCACTTTCAAACACAGTTCAAACTCCAGGGCCAGGCTGTTGAAAAGTTAAAGCTGTTGTCAGATGGGACAGGTGTGGAGGGGAAGGGTGGATACATGTTCTCATAAAGAAAAGCAGTTTAGACTGATGTCCTTATTTGGCCACCAGTGAACTACAGTAGGACAACAGGGCCATGACTAGGATCAAAATTCAGTCCATTGCACAGAGAGATGACCTATATTACATTCAATGAAGTAACAGCTAAATAAATCTATTACACTGTCAATAAAGATCAATTTCTTCTTTAGTTTTTTTTTAACCACTAAATTGCTCCCTTTTTATCCTTTTCACAAGAATTATGTAGCTTTTCCTTTCATTGGTTCCTTTCCTATCCATGCATAAACTGCTATTACTGTTCCATAAAGTGATCTTTAATTATTTATTTGCCCATTTATCTTCAGTTGATGATTTAACTAGATTCATTTATTTATTTATTGTTGTATGATTTATTTTAGATCATTTCATTATTTTATTTTTGCATTAATTATATGATTAAACCCTTGCCCAACCAAGCCTCCGGCAACAGGAAGGTAGGCTACTCATTCAGTTAACTAGACATAATACAGCCTAGAGTGTGTAAGTGTTGTAAGTGTTTTATTCGAGTGGGCAGTGCTGTCACCTCACAGCAAGAAGGACCTAGGTTTGATTCCCTGGCCAGGCAACCAGGGTTCTTTCTATGTTTACAGGTTCCCAATTCTATGTGGGTTTCCTTCATGTTTCCGTTTTCCTCCCACAGTCCAAAGACATGCAGTCAGGCTAATTAAACACAATAAATTGCCCCTGGTGTGCCTGGTGTGAGTGTGTATGCCAATGTATGTCTGTGTGCCTACCCTGTGACAGGACTGGCGATTTGTACAGCTCCAGCTCCCCCAGTGACCCAGAAGGACAAGTGTGTGTGTGTGTGTGTCTGTGAATGGTTGTCCATGGCCATCCAGAGCCACCTTACCATGTAATAGATATAAAGGCCATGATCCCTGGGTGATAAGACACTGTACACTTCATGTCTTATTATTTGACAAGCCCTATGATTATCACATCAATCAAAGCATGCAGTCGCAGCATGACACCATGACCAGCGGCTGTTCCTCTAAGCTGAGGTGATTATTTAGTAAAACAGGGGCCAGTGGCTTCTGAGCTGCTCTGCATCTTTCAGTCTGTCAATATTAACTGCTCAAGAAAAGGCCACCATTTCTCATAGAAAAGAAACATTGTAGGGTAAATGGTTATTGATCAGAGTGACATAATGTTCCCATAATCAAGAAATAGAGATTGTTTCTGTGTTCACTTTTTATTGATCATGCAGACTTAATCGTACTGAAATTTATCAGGGATCAATTAACTACAATGACAGTGTGTGCTTTTATGCATTATAATCAGAATGACTCATTTATAACAAGAAGTATCCAGTCTCAAAAAAAAGAAGAAAAACATTCTTGTTACAGTTGAACTGAACTGATTTTATCCACATGGAACAGTTCCCATGCTAATTATCACCTCAGAGATATTGCAAAACAGTCAGGCAGCAGGTTTAGATAAAGAATTAGTTCACTATCCAAATAAAAGTATCACCTCTCTGGGCAACAAAAGTTAAAAGTGAGCAACATATCTATTGACTAAATGACAAATTTGCTGAGAGTTCAGAGCCCAGTTCAGAGTTAGAGTGCAGGCCTGCATCCGAATTAGCTTCACAACAGCAAAACTACATACATTTCAATGGAAATTGGTACAGTGAACGGTACTGCATTGAGAAACTTTGCTTTAAGTTTAAATTTGGTGATATGCTGTGTTTACATCTTGTGGGTTTGCACTGCATTTGTCTGGAAAAAAATGGGAGGCACACAGTCTTTTTTCCTTTGGGAGTTCACACTGCATTATTTAGATGCTGTTTCTGGACGTGTGTGTGCATGTGTGTGTGTGTGTGTCTATGTATGTGTCGCTGTGTTGCTAAGCAACAACAGCATCATAATTGTCAATAAGCTATGCTAGCAAGCTATCCTTTCAATATGTATGTTACTACTACCCCTGCTAACATGGTCCTGCTAGTAGGAGCAAGCTAAGATGAAAACAGGCTGCTTTATGTTTATGTCACGAGTTCAATCTGTGAACGACTACAACATATTAATAATACACAATAAAACACAATAATCTCTCCCACAGTATAACGGCCACCGAAGGCCTGTCTTAACTTTGTTCAGTGTCTAGACATGACATTTTATATCATTCAACTATAAATGAAAACATATAAAAGAGGTGGAAGAGCATACTGTCAGATAAGGTTGAATTGGACAGTTGAACTGTTTCTACTTCAGTATTTTACATTTACATTTACAGCATTTAGCAGACGCTCTTATCCAGAACGACTTACAAGAAGTGCTTTGTCAATCTAGAGAAAGTATCTTTGCTATTTACCAATAGCTTAGAGAAAAAGCCCTGAGCTCAGATACTGCCAGAAACAAAAAGTCTCTGTAGATACAGAGAGAAAAAGGAACAGAGTTGAACACAGAACTCTGTGCCGTTCAATGCAATACAATAACAATAAGATACAATACAATACAACAAACTACAATACACAGTGCAATACAATAAAATATAATATATAAGTGCAGCTTATAATTCAGTGCTCATTTAAGTGCTGTGTAAAGAGATGAGTCTTCACTCTGCGTTTGAAGACAGCAAGAGACTCTGCTGTTTGGACAGCCAGTGGGAGTTCATTCCACCACCTGGGTGCCAGTACAGAGAACATTCTCGACACTTGTCTTCCACGCGCCTTGAAGGATGGCGGGTCAAGCCGAGCTGTACTCGAAGCTCAAAGGGCTCGTGGTACAGTTCGAGATTTCACCATTGCCATCAAGTAGGTAGGGGCTGGTCCATTTTTGGCTTTGTAGGCCAGCATTAGGGTTTTAAATCTGATGCGTGCAGCTACAGGAAGCCAGTGAAGGGAGCGCAGCAGTGGGGTGACGTGGCTGAACTTGGGCAGATTGAAGACGAGTCGTGCTGCCGCATTCTGGATGAGTTGCAGAGGCTTGATGGCCGGCATGGGAAGACCAGCCAAGAGCGAGTTGCAGTAGTCAAGCCTTGAGATGACAAGAGACTGCACTAGCACCTGGGCGGCCTCTCGGGTGAGGAAGGGTCGGATCCAACTTTTTTCCTATTTTTAATGTGTTCGGTTAGTGAGCTGCTAACTGCACCAAAATGGAGTCATTTTTTTCCATGTCAGTGCAGATTTTCCAGTCTTCTTTTCTTATCTTAGTCATGCCTGTTTTGTAAAGAAATATGAACTGCAAATGTCTAGTGTTACTGTAGCTTAGAGGGCACTGTATAAAGTCAGTTCTACACTGTCCCTTTTGCATATATTTCAAAGCCACTAGCCCACCCAGACATTTCAGTGTTTATCCCTTTCATAGCTCGGTCCGCTTCTGCTAAGCAAACCACACAAAAAGTGTGCTTACTATTTATATCACAAAAACAGTTGTCATGCGTTTGCACTTTGCTGTTTTGATCCTCGCAGCAAACATCCGAGTCACAGCAAATATGTTGACAGCGGCAGGCTAAAGTCTTTAAACCCTGTTTTAGCACCCAACGCAGAGCCTCAGGAGAGTGCTAGCATAAAGGTGAGATGGAAGCCTGAAGGCAAAAGCTTAACCAGCATTATTATGAACTCTTTCAAAGACCTTTTTCTTTCCTCCCCTTCTGCATCGAGTGTCTAGCACAATCGACTGACACTAAATGAGATTTGTACCTTTGTGATTGTCAAGTACTTCAGTGGCACACAAAAGATTTCCCCTATCTACGTGGTACAGTCAGTCTATTGAGGCCGAAATGGTTCCTCGCTCTTACAAACACCCACACATACACACTCTCTGACACACACACAGACATACGATTGAGAAGAAGCAGAAAGAGCTCTATTCACATGCAGGGTGTCTGCAGGGAGCTGATCTCATTCTGCTGGGTGTCAGGGGGCAGGGCCACTAAGAGTACTGCATAATAAATTAAGCCAGAGCCAAAGCAGCTGTTAATTACTGATGTGGCCGCTCCCTGGATTTCTGTCCCCTTTTCCCTCTCTCTTTATATGTCACTTACTCCCTCCCTCCTTCGCTCCGGATCCCAAAGGTGAAGCCTATGATAATGGAGGGGCAGCTGAAAAAAGCAAGAAAGGAAGAGAGACATACAAAGGGAAGAGACATGCTAGCACAATGGCAGTCTTGTCAATGCACAACATGCTGATGGAAAAAACCTTGACTGGACTGTGTCCCACTGGCTTTAGTTTGACATTCGTTAATGATCTAATGCAGCATTTCCCTTTTTTTCTTCAGCTCAAAAATCCTTGAGCTGTTCACTTCATTTATTCTGAATTCTGCACTGACTCCTTTATGTCATGTATGTATGTCAGTCTATACAGTGGTTTCGAAACCCCTTAAACATACAGAACACTAGGGAGGAAGTGCAGGTGCTGAAAGTTTAAAACTGAAAGTTTAAAGATGGTGGTTTGCACTACACTCTCATATGATCATATATCTGATACATGGCAATATATGGATTTTAAATATATGACATACATTAGCATATATGGATTCCCCTTATATCCAACTTAGATTTTGTCAAATTTGGACATATATTTGACGTATATGCCAATTTCTTTGAAATTTTGAAATATATTTTAGTCAATTTTATTGTAACGTGGGGGGAGCGATGTTGAGGCAGATGCATACGCTGAGAGAAGCGAGATTTATAGCGGGCAAATACATAATCAGGGTCTAAACAGTCCAGAGTCAAAGAGCCAACATAGAGAGATCGAGGGACAGACATTACAAAAAGGAACACAGACTAGACACACAACGGAGGCCAGAAGAAACAACACCATACAAAGACCAGCCACTAACAAGGGAAAACACAGGGCTTAAATACAAGAACAATGCGGGTTAACAAGACACAGGTGAAAACAATCAAGGGTGGATTCTAGAAACAAGGGGGCAGAACAAGAAAGAATCAAAACAAGGAAGCACATGGACAAGACCAGAGGTAAACAAAATCACATGGAAGACTGGGAGGGGCCAATCGTGACATTTATATCAACTAATACAAACATATATGTGTAACGTCTCTTTAAAAATATATGACAGAAAACATTATATATTACTCATATATTACTGCTGTCAGAACAAAATCTTGTATCTCCAAAGTGATAAATTTACAGGAGAAGGGAAAAACATACTTTACTTTTAATGCAAATCAATGGAACCAGACTTTTCTCCGAGTCATTTTGGGCCATTTCTTTTGGTCCATCCATCATGAAATCTATACACAATGTAAAGTGCAACAGTGATTTTCAAAATATGCCAAGAATATTTTATGCATGTATGTATTCACCTATACATCAGACACAGCACTACAGTGCTGAGAATGATCCACCACCCAAATAATACCTGCTATGTGGGGGTCCTGTGGGGGTCTTGATCATTGATGTATGGGGTAAAGGTGAGATAAAGTATGCAGAGAAACAAAGGGACTACAGTCTGTAACTATAGAACGACACAGTGCGCCCATATGGTAAGCGGACTTGATTAAATTGGACAATAATGTGAGATATGAGGTAAGTGTACTTACTAAAGTGCTCAGTGACATTAACTAAAAGCTATGCAATAAAATCATTACAACATGAAATAAATGAAAATATTGCTCCTTGGCACATTTGAATAATTTAATATTCTTCATTTAGTCCTGGGTCTTTAGTAGCCTGTAATTCATAAATCTAAATGGCTTCTCTTCGATTGTCTTTCCTTTGTCCATCACCTTTTCATGTGAAGGATGAAATGTGGTCAGCGCCAAAAGATTAGAACGTGAATAGGTTGTTATTATGGAAGTCCAGATAGCGTCTAGCCAAAGGATACTTAACATTCCCTGTGCAAATGGCATATTTGTGTTCTGCAAGACTGTCCTGCAAACGTCTTTTTGTTCTTCAAGTGTAAAAAATCTTTGTAGCTGGGACATTTTAGTCAATATATAATAAATGAGGTTTTACGTTGGCTGTGCAAAAGCTTGAGCAGTGGTCACAATGATTACACTTGTAGGACCCCTTAAATTTTGGACCCCTTCTTAGACATTTGGCTGAAGATGGCTGTGTACTAATTTATATTATAGAGTAGGACATCTCCTAAAACTGACTAATGGTGGTTCAGTGAAGTCCTGACCATCGCTTTCAATAATACCTCAGTTTTTGTTAATAATCTGTTTAATATTTTCTTTCTCTGTGTTGTGACAAATACCAATCTGTTTTTTGGGTAACACTTTACTGTAGAGCACTGTTTAGAAGGCTACATACCACTTTATGACAAGTGACACAAACATTTATGTGTGTGTGTATATATATTCTACATATATATTCTATATATATTCAACATTAAGTAGATGTTATTATGTTACTTGCATTATGCAAAACCTAACCTTACCCAACACCTTACACTAACCCTGGCCCAAGCCTAACCTTAACCTCAACCCAAACCCTCATATGTTTTTGACATGTTACTGAATCTGTTGAGTGTTTGTTTCATCTAAAAAGGACCACCCAGAATAAAGTGGCTTATTTATGTGCTTGCTACAGGCACCAATAAGGTGATTAAAATAATATAGGTGTGAATTCAAAAAGAAAAAAGAAATAGCTGTCTGACTGCTGTCAAAATTCACAGATGATGTTACTTACTTTACTCAGGAAGATGGTCAAAGGCATCAACCTCTATACAAACAACTATCTTCTACATAAACTACACTACATAAACTCCATGTTGCATTTTACCCCATGTTAAGTGGTTCCCTGCTCTCCAGAACCAAAATTGAAAATCAATGTGCTATAGAATTCACCGAATAACTCCTTTCATAGCTGTCTAATTATATTTCACAGTGTGGCGTTGAGGTGGACACTTGGGCAGCATGCTAATCAGGCCTGAAGTTAGCCTTTAGGGATTCAGCTCCCTAACTCTAATCACACACACAGCCAGCAATAAAGTGCAAAGCTGGGCTCAGATAAGATGGGCATCGTCTATGTTCCCTGGTTTCATTTACCTGATATGTAAGCTTACGTAAGCTCCTCAGCTCCAGTGGCCTGCAGGTGTAAATGACAGACCGGCTCTGCACTAGCTGAGAGGCAAATGGCATGGTGTGTTAGCACTGCTGTATCTCATAAAGTCGAAGTGGAAAATGAGCAGTAAGCCAAGTAAACCTTGAAAAACTCAACCGACGCCTCAAGGGATTGCATCTTCAACTCCACACACATACACCTACATCCACAGCAAGTATGTCATAAAACCTTAACGCTACCTGGCACATTCACTTTGAAAGCACAGTCTTTCTCAAGGTGATGACCATGATCCTGAAGGTAATGACCATCGCTGGATTATGAAATATCAACAGCAGGTATCTCTTGGCCTGCAGAGCCAGCTTTTGGTTTTCTCTACTGCTATGTCTTCATAAAATGATAACATACCCCTAAACCTAGCCAACAGCCTACTTGGTTAAAATTCTGCTTAATAGCAAGAATAAAGATAATCACAATTTAGATGTAGTCCATTACGCAACTAAATCTGGCCACCAATGGCCTTCCACTAGAGCCAACATCTCAGCTATGCACACACTTGACTCTATAATTCATTCTCTGCCCTGTTCAAGCAGGAATGATAAACTTTAAGTAGTAAAGTACACAAGAACACAGTTGTTATTAATGTTGTCATTTCTTTTTTTATTATTGTGGTCACACTTTCTATGTCACATTTGTAAGCATCTATAAACACATTTATACCATGTTATAATGCATTCATAAGGCATTATAAACATGGTTATAAATCTTTATAAAAATTACACTTTATGGCCACGTTTATTATACATTATGACTTGTTAATATAATGCATTATAAGTAGTGTTAGTAACATGTTACACTGTCAGTGCCAAAGAAGTCAGTCCCAGCTTGGAGAATGTAAAGTAAAGACAAATACAAAGTTTATTTATGTCCTGGGATTTCCAGTATTATATTTGTCTCTAATACAGAAGCTTAGAACAGAAGCTGTAATGATTGCATTAAAATTAAATACAGACTTCTTTTATGACATCCCATTCTAAATATATATGCCTTAATATGAAGTTGGTCCCCACTTTCCATCTATAAAAGCTACCACTCTTCTGATAAGAGTTTCTACATGATTTTGGGAATTTTTGAGCATTCATTCACAAGAGCATTTATTAGTCAGACAATATTGGACAAGAGGGCCTGGCTTGCAATTTCCATTCTAGTTCATCCCAAGTGTGTTCAGTGAGGTTGAAGTCAGGCCTCTGTGCAGGCCAGTCAAGTTCTTCCACACCAAACTCACCCAGCCATGCCTTTATGGACCTTGCTTTGTACACTGGGGCTTAGTCATGCTGGAACAGACTGTTCCCACAAAATTGGATGCATAAAATTGTCCAAAATCTCTCGGCCTGCTGAAACATTAAGATTTCCCTTCACTGGAACTAAGGGGCCTAGCCAAAACTTGAAAAACAACACCATAGCATTATCCCTCCTCCACCAAACTTTATACTTGGCACAGTGTAGTCAGGCACGTAATGTTCTCCTGGCATTTGCCAAATCCAGACTCGTCCAATAGACTATGAGATAGAGAAGTGTGAGTCATCACTCCACAGAATACGTTTCCACTGTTCCAGACGGCATGCACTTACAGTTCACAGGGGCAGGTCTAGCAGGTCAGAAATTTCTCAAACTAACAGTGCTATGTTTAAAGTCACTGAGCTCATCAGTATGACCCATTCTACTGCCAGTGTTTGTCTATCAAGACTGCAAGGCTATGTGTTTAATTTTGTGCCGAAACACCTGAACTCAATAATTAGGAGGTGTACCCTAATACTTGTATCTATATAGCATCTGTGTATATATATTCTTTTAGGTGTCTTTTACTCAAAGCAAAACTCAAAAAGTCCCTAAACAAAATGTTGTTGTGCTGATAAAATAACAACAAAGCTATTTATTCAGTCCTATTCAAATGTATTTAAATAGGAAAGAATGCTGCTCTGCTGCTGTGCTCCAAGAGCTGTGTTTTCCAGTCTATCAGTAACTGTTTAGACAGCTCCAACATATGGAAAGCGGTGGGCTGGTAGAGTGGAAGCCAGGGTATATCTCCGTACTTTGCTTACGGTCTGTGGCAGCTGAGCGGAAGCTGGGACCTAGGTGTGTTTATGTGACTGCGTGAGAGCCTGTGTGGACAGACAGGGCAGCAGATGTCTTTTCTCCGCTCTCGTGGCTTCAGTCAGAGAGATGTGTGGGCTGCCACCAAACAACATATGGAACAGCATAGCAAAGGCCTGCAACAACATGTGAATCTGTGCACCTCGGAGAGATCTGAGTAGCCTCCGATTCAAAATGACATACGGAGACGGTGCTGCAACAGGAGAGAGCTGTAGAAGTGCTATTTTTCGTTCAACCTCTGCCAAGGTAGAAACATAGCCTCTGCTGCAGCAACCTGGGTATGACTCAAGCTCAGCGAAGCTTCAGAACGTGACGGCTAAGCAGCCGTGGGCTGCTCACAACCTTGGCAATGGACCGTACGGTGCTATTTTTCTGTCCCAGTGGAGAATCCAACAAAGAAAGTAGGTATGATTCCCCTGAAGACAAAATCATTAGGTGGTTAGCCAAGAATCCATCTTGATTTGGGGCCTCTTTTAGCAAAAAAACGACCAGAAAAAAGACAATAGAGTGTGTAAATAAGGGCCAGGCCAGGCCGTCTTTGTCCCAGGTCTGCTTAAAGCTGGTTCTGTTGGGCTCTCAATGCTTTGGAGAGAATGAGAGCTGACTGCAGCCCGATTGTGATTTATGTCATGCGGAGTTTAGGTTGCAGGGCCTGGGCCGCTAGCTGCTGGCAGAAGATGAATACGAGACCCAACTGCAGGAGACAATCTGATTACAGCACACACCTCCCTTTCATCTTCATTCCACCACACTGTAGCAATGCTGGGACAGCCCTCTACGCTGTCACCAACAGCAATGACACACGCCCCATAACCGGCCACCTCCTCATCAGGCCAATGCTTCAGTCCCGCCTGATATTTTCCTGACAGCGTCTGATAAAAACGCTCCAGCTACCTCTATTAGCTCACAGGAGTGCTCGAGCTTTGATCATAGCCAAGCGGTAAACATTTGACTGCTGGTGCCAGAAATGTTTCCCATTTCCGCTGTTCTTTTTATCCAAAAGATGCTTTTATCCCAGGCTGAAAGCTCAGTAAATAAAAGGCAAGGCCTTTGAGAATACGCTAAAAATATTTAAAACATCTCACACTATACAGTGGCTGTCTAGCACATTCAGATGCTGTATGTGAACTGTCACCATATTAAATGTCTATACCTATGTCTATGTGTATGTTCAGTGTGTGCATTGTAACTAGGGATGTGCATTCTGACTTGTATATCGCTGCTGTCAGAAGAAAACCTTGTATCTCCATTTTTTTCATTTTCCTGTTTTTGATATAATTTGAAAAAGCCTGTCATCCTTTTCATTGTGTGTTAATTTCATGATGAATAAACCAAAACAAACAGCCCAAAATGACTTGGAAATACGTCTGGTTCCATAGACTTACATTAAAAGTAAAGTAGGTTTTTTCCTTCTCCTGTAAAGTTGCCATTTTGGAGATATGAGGTTTTTATCAGACAAGAGCGATATGCTTTTTGACATTCGAATATTCATAAGAGCTGATGTACGGATATTTAGTTAAGTGCAAGAAAAAACAAAAACTGGTAATATATCATAATGCACAGAATAAACTTCGGAATTGTTGCTAGCAGTATATGCTTGAAAACAATTTATTAATAAAAAAAAAGAAAAGTATTTGGTCGCTGTGCTTGTGTAACAGAGGCTGCTCCTTCAGATGACCTACAGTAATGCTAACTAGTGCTGCAGTAAATGGTGATGCCTTCTTTACTTCTACACAAAGTTTCTTTCTCTTCTGTGGATGATCAGGATGATCATGATGTAGATGTAACACTGAGAACAGAGATGTATCTTTTCATTGCGTGTAGTTCTAGCTAATGCTAACTAAAGGAGTTCCAGCTGCATTAACTAACCTTCTGAATCCCATCCTTAGCAACATGTGCTTAATGGTAATGTACTTATGTTTTGTTGTAGTAAAGTATTGCATATACTCTTTAGGAAAGACGTAATAACTACAAATGTAATTATAAACTGACAGCGGAATCAACCGGTCATTTAGACCAATTTAAAGAGAAAAACAACATTCTAGGCCTTCTGGAAGTTGTAGATACATCACTGTGAATATGACATCCAACCTAATCATTCTAACTAGTTGTTAGAAATGGTGGCAGCTCTACATCAGGGGTTTTACTGAAAGAGTTACTGTAAAACTGTAATATATGAGGTAAAATATATTGCGGCTGTCCAGTGAAAGCCATGTATCTCCATTTTTGTTGATTTTTATTTTTCTACATCATTTCAACAAACCAGCTGTGCTTTACATTGTGTAAGAAAATCATGATGAATGGACCAATAAAAATGTGCAGAGCCCCGGGGGTAAAAAAAAAATAAAATAAAATAATTCATACGCATGTTTTTCTCTTATTCGTGGTCACGTCGTTGGTCACCATTCGTGGTTTCTTAAATCGTTCCCTCGTTTTCTTTTATTCGTGCGCACGTTTTCTTTACTTTGTGATCATGATTTTCTAATTCATTCCCACGTTTTCTTTTAACCGTGGTCATGAATTATTTTTAAGTGAATGCACGTTCTTTGTATTCTGCTAACAGCTCACTGAGACTGTCTGAGGGGTTCTGATGTGTTAGACTGACAAGATGATGAACAGAGACGCTCATCAGGTCTGGTTTTTATTTGGGGGTTTGAGGAAACTGCAGCTCCTCTTCACAGCAAACGACCCCTGGTGTTTCTGCTCCCGGTCGGTGTTAGAGAACATCACACAATTACAGGAAGATGTTCAGCGTTTTAACATCCTTACATCAATATATCTACATCTAAACCCTCTCGCCGTTTGACCTCATCCCACATGAACGTTTCTGTGTGTGTTTAATTTGAGTTATCTTCCTGTAATTGTGTGATGATCTCTAACACCGCAGCTCCATCATTTCATCAGTCTATCACATCAAAACCCGTCTGACAGTCTCAGGGAGCTGTTAGTTACTTACGAACTGGACAAATAACACAATCTGTAGCTACTACATTGATTTTGTGCACGTTTAAAAAAATAAACATGTGTTCCATTAGAAATGAAACATGACAACTATTGAAAGAAAACCAGAGAACGAATTAGAAAATCGTGATCACGGATAAACAAAAACATACCCACGAAGTAAAGAAAATGTGCGCATGTTTAAAAGAAAACGAGGGAATGATTTAAGAAATCATGACCACAAATAAAAGAAAACGTGAGCTCGAGTTAATTATTTTTTTTACCTCCATCCCGTCCGGGGCTCTGTAGAAATGCTCTAAAAACACTTGGAACAAAATCTCTTTACACTGAGTTACATTAAAAGGTAAGAGTGTTTCTGCCTCTCCTGTAAACTAAAATAAAGGTTTTTCAAAGCCTGACTTTTCTAAGCACTGCTCCTATTGAAACTGTTTCTTTGTATCTAGGTGTCATTAAATAGCGTGGTGGCAGTTCTGGAAATTACACTCCACAGATGCTGCTGCCTCTACATCAGCTAGAACACCTCACTTTTTTCTGTCTCTATGAACAGTGATGGTCACTTGTTTCCATTACATTAACTCACAGCTGCGCTGAGCTGCTCTCCCTTGGCTCCACACACTCCGTTGGGCACAGTACATTTGCTTTCACTAAATTAATCTCCAGAAAGCTGTTAGAGTAACAGCAACTCCAGCAACAATGCACCCCTGTCTACTGAAGAGCTGAAGTGCAGCGTATTACAACTGTAGGAACTGCTTTTCAACTCACAGTCAGCGACAGTGTGTGTATTGTATGGATTTCTTAAGCAGTTTATTGTGATCATCATAAGAATAGGGTGAGAAATGGAGGAGAAATAAATGAATATAATTGGTGCTATTTGAGAGGACAAATGTACTTGACTAAGGCTATAATCATCACTACTATCCCAGCAAACCACCTTTTTATAACCCAGCTTAACAAAAGAGATTTCTGCAAACTGATGATAATTGATCATCCTACTTAAGACTTCCAATTACTTAGAAGTGCCTGATAGCTTAAACTATAGATCTGGGATATGATAGTGCTTCACATGTGCTGGCAGGTTGGCATATGGGATATTTTAAGGATCTTAAGGAGGCCATGGAATTACTACTTTGATTCAGGAGGATGACTTAATGTCACATTTCTAAAACAAGGAAGGTGTGTAATTAAAGAGCAACATGTGGGTAAAGAGGGAGAATCTCTGAACTTTACACATGAGCACATACATTTTACAACATTTAATACAGAATGGTGGCCTCTGCTTGTAGCAGACATGTCCTAAAATTTGGAGAAACCTGCTCATCCAGTGTTTCTTGTGAGATCAAGGTTATTAATAGGGAGTTTGCTCCCCTTTAATGCAGTAACAGCCTCTAGTCTTCTGGAAAGGCTTTCTGTTAGAACACTGCTGTGAGGATTTGATTGCATTCAGCCACAAGACCATTATGATGTTGTATGGTAAGCACCTGATGATTCTCTATTGTTAATTTATCCTTTATTAATCCCACAATAGGGAAATTCACCTCTGCACACATACACACACACACACACATACACATACACACACACACACACACTAGTTAACAGTGAGCACACTTGCCCAGATCAGTGGGCATCCCTATCCATGGCCCCTGGGGAGCAGTTGGCGGTTAGGTGCTTTGCTGAAGGGCACTTCAGTAATGTCCTGTCGGCTCAGGGGATCGTACCAGCGACCATCCGGTCACATGGCTGATTCCCTAACCTCCAGCCCACAACTGTCCCCAGTATGCTTCTAGTGCTTCTGGGGGTCTTTATACCCCTCTGGCCAACAATGGCATTGGTGACCTTAAGTGCGGCTGCTCCAGAACATCCCATTCTATTGGCAACGCTTTTCTATGGCGATTATACAAGCTGTGAGCACTCAATTTAATGCATTTGTTGGCAATGAGTGCCCTGAATTCACAAGGGGCTCTGGATTCTTTTGGACATGTTGCATATGTGAGACCCACAGAGTAGAAGCATTTTTATATGCTAGAGGACCAGCTGTTGGCATATTTACTGTTTTATTGGCAGAGATGGGTAGAAATAAGTTGCATTTACTCAGACATGTGCATTTAAGTCAAATTTGATAGATTTGCAGTTCTACAAATATTTTCATATGATAATACTTTTACTCAAAGCAATATATGTTTTGCTCAGTTACAGGTTAGGCTTTTTACAGTGAAGCACTTTTGTGGGTTTCATTTCATTCTGTTCTGTTGGTTCAGCACCTTGGTCTGCTCTTACTCTGGAGCTTTAGGATTTTATTCTACACCAAAATGTTTACATGTATTTCATTTGGCAGATGCTTTTATCCAGAGTGATTTACATCTAATAATGTAGCACTGGGAATCTTGTAAAGGACTCTCTTGGAATTGGGTGTAATTTTTGCCCAGGCCTGGAATCGAACTTTAGTCTGCCACATGGTGGGAAGCTGAGTTATCTAAAAGGATCCAAAGAAGAGATGACAAAGAAGTTCCACCAGACTTCTAGAGAAATTCACTATGAGTTTAGCATACCCTGCCTATTTCCATTTGGAAAATTGAGGAAATTAAGAATTACCCTGTAGTTGTCTTTTATATTATAATCATTCAAAAATCTTCTTTGCAGTAATGACTTTATTAAGATTGTGAGGTTTGCTTGAGTGTTTTTGTGAAGATTTGACAGTATTTCAACCCAGTACCAACTAAGCACTAAAAGCATCATCATCTCCAATTAAACATTAATGACAGCAAATATCAATGAATGGAACTTTAATAAAACATCCAAAACCTATGCTGCATGTCCGATTAGACCTTAACATATAAGCAGATGTATTTCAAAACAGCATAAAAATAGCTGAAAGCCAATGTCAAGTCAACAGTCTTTTCTACATAACATTTTAGCAAAAAGTGTAAATGAGAGCAAAACTGGCTGTTTGGCGCTAATGTTAGCACAGGCATGAGTAATGAGAGGAAGATGAGAGGTGCACTGTCAGCTCTATAACTCACACAGTCACTTTAGAGTCCATCTCTGCTTCCCCAGAACAAAGCAAATTGTCCATATGGCCAGAGTGCTCCAATCCCACTTGCTGGCATCATAGGAAACCAATGTGGGCCTAGCGGGAGGTCTGCAGTGTTAGATAAAGTTCAACAGCAGTTGGTGGAGAGAGCCAGCGATTATGTCCAACTCCATGCAAGTGAGTCATCCTTCTGGAAAGCCATGTAGCCACCCTGCGTCTCTCTCCACAGAGTGCCAACTTACTCCTCAGCCTTTCTAATGAGCTACTGAATCAAACCGAGACCTATGAGCAGACACAGAGGAAGAGTGAAAGCGTGTGCATTAGACAGCGAGAGAAAGAGAGCAGAAAGCAATTCTTCAACTTCCATCAAAAGATATAAAGTACCAGACCTGTTCACATTAGGCAGCTTTCTGTCTGAGGGAGTAATTGGCTATATTGTATAAATGCCTACACATGTTTAACATTCAGCTGATTAACTGTTACCCCTGCTGAAAACAACAGCACAGAGCAGCATGAATTCCATGCTAGTTTAGGCTTTTATAGGTTTATGCTGTGTTTTACGCTCGTCTGGCGCTGGTTTAGTTAGTCACCCAGCACAGTCTTGCTGGTTGAACAGCACACCTGCATTCAAAATACAACATACACTGGTTTTGCTGGTGATCAGCCAGCCTGGTCTGTGCGCAAAACTATGGTGGAAAAATGTTTGATAGGAAAAGTAGGATGTTTTATCATTTTGTAGTTCACCACTGGCGTCCAGATGAGCCCCAGTTCGAATCCGTTTTTGAGAAAGGCAGTTGGGAACCCTTAGGACGTGCCAGTTTTAGTCCATTGTTAAAAATGAAAAACAGTGGCGGCTCTATGTCAGAGCTCTTTACTGAAAGAGTCACTGTAAAACTGCTACATACAAGATAAAATACATGTTAATGTCTGTTACAAGTTTCAAATTGTAACGTCAAGGGACAGACTTGAAGTGGATCCAAGCGCAAGCTGACCTTATTACAGTCCGGGGAATAACACAGTCAGAGGCAACCAAAACAAAGTCAAATCTAACAATAAAAAAAAAAAAAAAAAGGTTAGCAGGCATGAAAAGCTTAACTTAGCCAAAAATCTATAGAGAGAGTAATGAGAAAACAAGCCTGAGGTGAGCCGTCCACCATTAAAACTCAGGAGAGAGTGACTTCTGCAGGCAGGGAAGGAAATCTTCACCAACAAGCTTCAATTGTGTTTAATCTAAAACAGCCTCAAAATGTTAATGTGCATCAGCATTAGCTTACTGCTAACATAGAAACCGCTAGCATTACCAGTGAGGTGGGCTTTTTGTAATCTTTATGGATGATTTGTTCTAATACTCACTGTTTGCCACTAGAAAAAAATTAAGTTTGACCTTTATGACCTTTATTTTATTATTATTTAAATGACCTTTATTACTGTGTTTATCCTGATAAAGTAAGCTGATAGTTTTGTCCTATGAACATTTTCAGGCTGAATATCACTGTCATTTGAACTATAAGGTTGCTACATACTCAAAATGTTGATATACTACATGCAGGCTAACTCTTTAAGCATTTAGCTGACCTCACAAGACCTCACCAGAAGACCAGCAAGTTTGGTCACGTGTGCTGGTTTTGGCAGTAGTAGACCACAATTTGAGTATTTGGTGTTGTTATATAAAAGAGTTACAGTAGCAACCCTAATTTCACAGAAATTAGTGACATCCGTTAAATGTAATCTTGGAACAGAGATGGCTGGAAGAAATGGGCTAGTAGGGCTAAGACCTTCCTATCTTTCAAAGGCAAAAATACATCAAAATATGTTAAAAATGTTTGACATTCAAATTTAAAATGTTATTAAAATGTCTATAAGAAGATTATATTCAAGTGATGTGGACCTAAGAACATAAGAAAAATAGCAATGGGCTAAGATTGAGCTGATTTACATCTGGTCCAAGCTGTAGATTTGCACAGCCAATTACATAAAGTGAAATGACACCTAGATTATCCATTTAGGCTATTTTTGCATAGCACTACCTTCCCACAGGTTTCAGTCAGCAACAGTTCAGTCTGGTTCTACAATCTGATTGGCTGAAATACGCTTGAGCCATTTAAAAAGAGTCAGACATGGTTAAAAATACAGAAATATTTTAAATTGCATCATAAAAGATCTGTATTTAACTGATTTACACCACTTAAATAATGTTAGTTTTTATCAGAACAGTTACAGGATTTGCAGTATTATGTTAGCACCATGCTCAGACATTTAGAACACATTTTCAGAGTACTTGAGTATATATGAATAAATGAGTAATGAATAAATACTGTGATGTCATGTTCGTGTTATAGAGGATGCAAAGTGCAATACTGTTGTGGTATAATATTTGGTAACAGTTCTGTATACTGTTCGATAGCTTTCTGCATAACAGAACATATCAACATATAAACATTTAAGGGGGCGCAGTAGATAGCCAGATAGTTTAAATGATTATGTTATTGCTGATGGGAAGGAGCTCTCAAATGTTGTGTCGCACTGTGAGAGCTATTGATAGTGTTTTTCAGCCCTCCCATCCAATATTATGACCAGTCATCAGTGGCTTAGGGTGTTATCTTGTACCTTGAATGTAGCGTTCACCATCATCAATTTTATTTATATAGGACCTTTCCCACGCTCAAGGCCACTGTACAATCAAATGCTTAACAAAAGTAACAAAACGCATAAGCAAGAATAAATAAAACAGCACACACACACACACACACACACACACACACACACACACACCCACACCACATGCACACAAACACACACAGCCACGCATACACACACACAAACACACACACACACACACACACACACACACACACACACACACACACACACACACGCACACACACACAATGTTGCCATAGCTGGCAGGGGAATTCATCAGACTGTGGTGTAAGAGTCACATAGCTAGTCTGGAAAGAGTCCTTAGCTATGGGGAAAGGTCTCACTCTGCCTGGGGGGACCCACGACTGCAGTGTAACATCACACAGATGGCTGGCCTGGGAAGCCTCAAAGGCCGGAAATGTCCTTAGCCACAAAAGGGTAGTGCTTTCCTGCAGCTGAACACCACTGGTATAGGCAGCCTCATGGCTGCAATGCAGTGTTACCCAAGCAGGCAGTCCAGGCAGACATGTACTTGTGATGTTGATCAGGCAACCGGTCCAGGCTGCTTGGTTGCTGTAATACAGCACAACTCAAGTGGCTGGTCCAGACTGCATTGTAGCTGCAATATAGTGCCCAGCCTAAGAAGCATCTGAGACAAGGGTGGAAAATCTGGCTATTGCTGTCATGACTACTGAGTTGAAGATGGTGCCATTAGCCAATCAATGTCTTGACACACCAGTTCTCTGTACTCCTTTAAGACTTATGTCATTTGGTGTCATATTATGTATTGCTGTGATTTTGCACTGGAAGAAAGTCCCCATGAAGTCCCAATGTACTTCATGTGCCACTCCAGTAAATTCAATTAAATGAATAGGTGTTGATGCTAATGACTTTCTATTCAGTGAAGTTCTACTCAACCTCCATGTAACAGCACAAATCACAGGCAGTAAAAGAGTGAAGGCAGCAGAATGGCACAGCTGGACTGACCAAAACCATTACTGTGCCAGCTTGCAGGGAAAGTGGGCCTTTTAAAGCTATGGCTCCCTTGGCCCTCTATGTGTTTCAGTGGTAGAGCCAGACAGGAGTCCACTCAGGCTCCTTCCTGCCTTGTGCTCCAGCAGAGCTGCAGGAGAAGCAGCTCCACGCAGCTTTAGACACAGAGACCTAATGGGCCAAGTGCCGCTGTCTCTTCACAATGGCATCCTCTCAGTGTGGCAGGCTAGATAAGCAGGGCTCCCTCTTACATCGCTTGGCATGTCATCGAAAGCGCACTCACTCTTTCTGAAGTGTCTGCATCCTGTAACAGCAGCCTGCAGCACACACTTCATTTGTATCAGTGCCACGCGCTCTTTCGTGCTCTGAGAGGGCCCCATAGTGGATGCCTCCAGAACAGCATAACTGGGCACAATGAATTGATGATTATACGTTTTTTTACGTTTGTAGGATAACAATGCTTTTAAAAGTCATCTTGTGTGAGCAGTATGTGAGGGCAAGTTCCTTATAGAAAAGTTCTGAAATGAATAAAATGTTACCTTGTTTTGCTTCGTCTTTCTTTCTGGTATTGTTTTCTATGAAGAGCCTTTCTAATATTTTTATAAAAAACAAAAAAACATAAAAAGCGCAAATCTTTTTACATCATTGCTCATACACATATGCAGAGCCTGGTTTTCATGCCCAGCAAATGGATTGACCACCCCAGAGTCCAGATCTCAACATCACTGAATGTGTTTAGGATCTTGGATCATAAGAACTTTCAAGCAGTGGAAAAATATCCCTGCAGATTTCTTTCAAAAACTGAAAGTAAGTCTACTGAAAAGAATAGAAGCTGTAATAAAAGTAATTTTACATCTTTATTTGATATTTATTTGATTGTTGTTTTTTTCACTTTTTCATCCTCAAAAACACACAAAATTTTATTAAAACAAATATATTATTGATATTCTGTATTAATACCCTTGTCTAATACTGTTTCTGTATTAATACCCATGTCTAAAACAGCATTAGACATTAGACATTAAACAGAGTCTTATTACTGGTCTGACCTACAAATGACATTGCTTTGAGTCCTGTGGTAGTAACAGTACA
This sequence comes from Pygocentrus nattereri, assembly GCF_015220715.1. Lineage (NCBI taxonomy): Eukaryota > Metazoa > Chordata > Actinopteri > Characiformes > Serrasalmidae > Pygocentrus > Pygocentrus nattereri. The sequence continues at coordinate 36,812,550 of NC_051211.1, read as the reverse complement.
AGATTATGAATAAGTTAGAAAAAGCACTTAGAAAACTGATAAAATATCTTTTTTCTGCGCATTTTCACACACAGTTGCTGTTTATATGCTGATTTTAACATATTGGAAAAACATAAACAAAATATAAATGTGCCATAACTTTTTCACAGGCCAGATTTTATGTTTCCTTTTTCCCAGTATGTTAAATCCAGCAGGTAAACAGTAAATGTTCATTAAAATGTGCAGAAGTGTGTTCTCTGTAGAGGATATCTTAACTTATTTATTCTAACAAAACATGCTATTTGACCAACGTTTGCACTGAACTGTACATAATGAACACTAAAAAGAATGAAATGACTCACTTCCCTCACACTCTGAATATTTCAGAGAGTAATATCAAAGTCATAATCAAACATTTTACACACAAACACGCTTAAACCAACATTAATGTTTCTAAACTTTTAGAACTCTTAGAACCTCAGATCACCTTCATAACATTCCGAACCCAGGTTTTTTATTTAATAAGGAGAAAAAAACTGTGTAAACAACCCCTGTGCTGTTTTTTTTCCTTCTCGCTTCGTTGGTGGCACGTCTGACTCCTCAACAACTCGGCTATAAATATCATCTCAGCATTCAGCTGTGAAAACACAGGAGGTAGACAACCAGATTCCCCTTTCTGGCAAATTATCTGGCTATTTTACGGATGATTTGCAGCATTTCATTGCATATGCTTTATTTACGCCTGAATAAACCACGAACAGGGCCTGAATGACCCCATGATAATTCAAAACAAATACTGGAGAAGATCAACATTATTTGTTGTCTTATTTGGGAGTTCGGTACTGTATTTCACTTAAAAGGCCTACATCCTATATTGCCCTGAAATCCACTTATGATGTTTGTATTGCTTTATGTAAAAGCAGAAGTAATTCATTTCTTTGTGTTTCTGTAGCTCTGACTTTACAGCTTCAACTATCCTTATATTTAAATATTCCATAACAATAAACACAGTTCAAATTATGTACTCCACTTTAATGACTCAATCTCAGTGAGAAAAATCTTATAATACTATTCAAAAGCTTGAAATCTTACAAGCTAGTGAAAAAAAAACAGATTTGATAAACAATTACAGCAAGCTGCATAAATGGCTATTTCAAGGGACCCTACCCAATCTGGCAACCCTGACCAGCTGAGATTCTTTCAAGTGTCTGTAATGACTGATACAGGACAGCAGAAGGGCTGAAAAACTGAAAGCAGTTTATTAATTAAATCTTACTAATGTGTGAGGAGAAGACCATGTTTTAGATTCTGTATGATCAAGTGTTTTAAGCTACTCAAAAACACATGCTACATGAGTATGAATGAATGAATATCATTTGAATAAGTTTCTTTCTGCTCTGGACAGACAGCTCCCGAACTAGCAGACTGTTAGTGAGACTGCAGTGGAAAGCGTACCAGCTAGCGATCCACTTTTATTAAACAGCACTATGCTCAGTTAAGCAGGGTCAGTAATGCGGTCTTGCAATTACTGCATTGTCAGTGTTCAAACCTGAAACAACAGAGTGAAACCTACAGCAACTGAACCACTTAACAGCCTCTGCTAAACTGCTTTTAAATGAAACTTGCAGTTGGTCAGTGTTGTTAAAGTGTTGACCATTACATTATATACCCCCCCCATTCCATTCTTTTCCATTCCCTCCCCTACCCCTCCATTCCATTCTATTCCGTTCCTTTCTTTTCTATACCCTTCCCTCCATTCCATTCTTTTCCCCTCCATCCCCCTCTATTCCATTCAGTTCCTTTCCTTTACTTCCCTCCTCCATTCCATTTCTTTCCATTCTTTTCCTTTCCCTTCCTCTCTATTCCATTCATTTCCATTCTTTTCACTTCCCTCTCCCTCCATTCCATTCCATTCCATTCCCTTCTTTCATCCCTTCCCCTCCATTCCCTTTCCATTCTTTTACCTTCCCTAGCCCTCTATTATTTTCAATTATTTTCCTTTCCCTTTCCTTCCCCTCCATTCCATTCATTTCCATTCTTTTCCCTTCCCACCTCCTCTACTCTGTTCACTTTCCTTCCCTTTCTGTCTTTTCCCCAATTCCCACCACTTTATGGAAAAGACTAAAATGTCCATGACCAGGGACAGGAACCACAGCTGTAGCTCTACTGTAAATGGACGGTCCTTTAATGTATCTGAATAAATTTGTGCCCCCCACTGTTGACGAGAACACTCCAGTTCCACAGAGCTCATGGATTCCCTTTGGCCTTGGCCCTTCTCTTTTGCATGTCCTTGCTAAATCTTGTTTTTTAAAAGGGCTCTGCACAAACACTGCGGGAGCTACACGTGTGTAACTAAGTGAAAGTTAAAGTTTGTCAGGAGTGGAATGGAGTTCCACTTGAGGGGAGAGAGAAGTGGAGCCTCCAGATGGCAAGAGCCCAGCAAACCAGAGAGGGGGAAACTGTTCAATCAAGGCAAAACTACGGCTGTGGTCCCTCACCTCATAGACATAAACAAACAGGCTGTACAGCACTGCAATGTACATGTGTGCACAGGTGCACATGTGCACACAGTAAAGCACTTAAATGCATATGCATATTGAATGCACATGAGTATATGAGTGGATGCAGTCATTGCACATACTTTTAAATAAAAAGAAAAACTTAGTTTATTGGAATATAGTTCAGACTTCAGTCAGTACGTAGGTGGAAATTACTTAGACTGTGTTGGAACTTACCATCATACAGCCCAAAATAACTGGCATATGGTAAAAAATGAAAGAAAGCCTTAAAATGTTCAAATGTGTCCTCTCTAAGATCACCTTTCCTGTCTGCTCTCTTACATGGAATTAAGTTTGTGCATACTCAGAACATCAGGATGGAAAAGGAGGAGAGATCTCGGCTAATCTTCCTGGCTCATTACTCATCCTTTTAACCACACTGTACCCAAAGCTAAAGCCCTTTTTATAGCTTACCTTGCAGTGAAGCAGAGCTAAAGCTCTGTGTGAATCTACTGGGCCACTGGACCTATTAAGGATTCAGTTTTAACAGCCATTTACTCTGAGGAGTTTTTGATCTCTGATCTTTTTGATGAACCCTGCTCTCTTTCTCTCCTGTATGGCCTAATGCACCATCATGGCCCGCTCGTGCTGGAGTGCCTGCTGAGCTCAAAGCCTCTTCATTATTCAAAAGCAAAGAGACCTGCGGGCATCCGGGCCAGTCGAGCGAGTCGTCCAGTGGCGAACAGAAGCAGGTCTCTTCCTGCGGGAAACCACCAGTAAGTCTGGATGAGAGCAAAATTTTGCAGTAATTATATATAAAAAAAAAAAGAATCACGGCAAAGATGCACAGGCACCTGCTCCGCTGGCCCCCGGCCCCATCACTCATGCGCACCTTGTGCCCAGTGCTGCTCATTCCTTGAAATAAAAATATAGCATGCAGAGATCTAGAAATGTTTGCATGCAGCCCAAACTGTCAGACCCTGTCATGCATTCTAAGGTGATCTATTTTGGTAAACAGTCCACAAATATCACCGCAGTATAAGTAATTACAGAAGTGTATGGACACATGGGCGATGTAAATACATCATACCCCTGCTAGAAAAACCAATATAGATCAGCTAAACTGGTCACTAGCAAGAGTATGAATAGTAGTATGACCATGCCACACTAGCCATACCAGCCACCATAGGTGACCAGCCAAACTAGCAACAGACCAAGGCTAGACAAGCATAAACCAGCTTAATTTCACCACCATGAAATTCATGCTGGTCTGGAACTCTGATCTGTGCTTTTTTACAGCAGAGAAAGGCTTGGATTTAACAACTGCTGAACTAGTGCAGTCTGAGGGGTCTGGTTGTGGTGATAGTGCTAGCAGGCTAACTGCTCCACCTGTGCTGAGCATGGTTAACTCTGGCTAACACTCATTCCGACACCCATCTTAGCTCCATCAGGTTTAAGTCTTTCTGCTCTAAACTTGTATCCGCAGAGCATCTGATAGCAGAAACTAAACCTGTCTTGAGAAATGTAGAGCTGTTAGCCTGATAGCTAAGCTAGTGCTAGAAGTACGGCCACAACCACCACCACTTTACAGTCCTAGTCTGTCCCAGTTACTGCACTGAGTAACATTTAGCTATAAATGGAGTCAGAATAGATCCTTTCTTGAAATAGTTCTAGCCCACTATCCTCTTGCTATCAGGGCTATTGTTACAATGTCAAGCTTGTAACAATAGAAGAACATAATTTGATACTATACAGAACCATTTTCAACAAGGTTCTTTGTAGAACCATATACAACACATTCTCCATCACTCTGAAGAACCATTTCACTGTGCCAAGAATCATTTAAGTATGAAATAGTTCTATATAGAGCTAATGGTTCTAAGTAGAACCACTGCCTCTATACGAAAGAGCCATCTTCTTTAAGATTGTACTTGCCTGCAAATACGTGCTGTTAAAACATAAAATTGGCATTTCGCTGAATTGCAGGTCTGTATATTTTCTGTGTTTCCACAATAAAATAAAACAACTACCCAAATAGTGATTCAAATGTCAGTATTCAAATGCTGGCACCCCAAACAACCAAGTACTCAGATACTCATACAACCAACAGTTATTTCACAGACACACCCACTAATGATACCATTGAAACAAAGTTGACAAGAAAATGAGCAACCGTCAATCAACATCAGCCAAGAATATAGATTAGGGTTAAAAATCATTTGCAGGTTTGCATAAATGACAAAAGTACTGTACTTTTTTTTTATTATTTGAACTTTTGAGTGTATTAGCAACAACCAGTTCCTCCGATGCTCTGTCCCTGTGTTAGTGGCCATCGAGCTCACTGTGCATGTGCGCCGCAGCTCCCTTATCGCACATGACAGTGGTGAAGGAGAACAAGCACCAGAGGCCCTAAATGACACAGTAGCCATTTGGCCAAAGGCAGTGAAGGTAGGCTGCACATCACTTCACCCGACACGATTAAAGCGCTGCTCATTAGCATGGCTTAAGTGGAAAGCACTTTCACGGTGTTACAATTACATTTACCTCAGCCCTGCGAGCGTCAGCGCGAGAATCATCTGAACAAAATGAACCTCCTCTTCGAGGGCCTTATATTACTGCGCAACAATGCGCAATAAGCTCAGTCTACAGAAAGCGGCTGGGTAATTAAATCAACTTCGATGCAGTAAATCAGTGCGGAAAGCATGGAGAGAGGAAATGAAGTCACGCACCAAGTGGAAGAGCATGGCACTGTGCTCTGTTACTGAGAAAAGAAGCCCGAACAGGAAGAATTATTAGAGCAACAGTAGTCTGATGTTTTTCCGATAAGCAACTCACTTTTTCCAGTTTTCAGAGATTTTGTTGAATTTTTTGATGAATCATGTACTCCTGAATTAGATAACATGCCACGGGGCTTAGAATGAAGGCTTATTTACATTTTATGTTAAGACTTGATGAACAGCAAGACAGTTGGGACTGTTTTACTGCTCCACACTTGTTCAAATGTTGTGGGTAGTTTTGCTTTTCTATTAGTTTGTGCTTTCCTTTTTTGTCCCTCTCAAGGCTAAACTGTACAGTTTATGCGGACTTTGGGTGCAGATGTTCACATTGGTGTCTGCCAACATCTCGCCAACCTGTGCACTAAGGGGCAGTGTCCTAACCAGAATGTAAAGAAAAGTCTCATCAATACTTACTTCACTATTTTTGTTATTTCGAAGATGGATTGTATTATTATTTGTAATGCTGCACCTCTTGCTATTCAGTCCTGTACTGCTGGAGCTTTTAAACACTGTGTCCACTCACTGTCCACTCTATTAGACACTCCTACCTTGTTGGTCCACCAAGTAGATGTAAAGTCAGAGACAGTAGCTCATCTGTAACATAGTTTGTGTTGGTCATCCTCTAGTCCTTCATCAGTGGTCACATGACATGCTCACTGAACTCTGTTGGCTGGACATAGTTTTGGTTGGTGGACTTCTCAGTCCAGCAGTGACACTGAGGTGTAGCAAAACTCCAGCAGCACTGCTGTGTCTGATCCACTCAGACCAAAACAAAAGCACGCCACAACCATGTCAATGTCAGTTGAGTGCTGAGAATAATCCACCACCCAAATAACACCTGCTCTGTGGTGATCCTGATCACTGAAGAACAGGGGGGCTAGCAAAGTAGAAAAACAGACAGACTATACTCAGTAACTATAGAACTATGAAGTACACCTATATGGTAAGTGGAGCTGATACAATGGACAATGAAATACAAGAAGGCAAGGAAGCATACATTTACACAATATGTTTAAAATACTAAAAGAAAAGGATTTAGAATTCCTTTTAAACCTCCCAGAAGGATTTGACTGACTGACAGTCAAAAAACAGCAAAGGTATTCTTCATTAAAACGTCTCATGCAGTTTGTAGTTCATCATCTTCAAAGTGTTAGAGTTAAGGAGCACATCCAGAACTATCATGGTCAGCTATAGTATGAAATCTTTCACACACTCTAACTGATGCAGTTCTGATAAAGCTCTTGTACCTGAAGGCAGCAGGGAGCATCTGCCAGAGAACCCAGAACCCAATCCTCTGTCCCTTTGACCTATCACTTAATTCCAACATCTTCCATTCTGTCACATGCTGACACAAGCCTGCCTCCAGGAAGAATTTATCTATAAACTCTTCCCAGCCTGCTCTGACATGTCCCACCAAACAACAAACAAGTAATAAAAGCCATCTCTGTGTGGGTGACAGTGAGAATTAAGGCAATGATAGTGCGCAGAGCCTATAGTCCATATCACTTTGTCTTGCTGGTGGCAAAAGGTAACCGTGAAGCTTTTATTATCACACTGCAAACTCCCAGAACAAAAGCAGTGGAAACATTGCAGAAGAAGCATTGCAGGAGAGATTGGAAACCAGATTTGAGAGCAAAGAAAAATATTGGACAGTAGGAACATCCTGTAATTCAGGAGTATTGATAGACCGCCTCATTTTGCACAATGCGAAATCCATCCAAAGTTTTGGACTAATTTACATTAGCTTAATGCTACTTACAGACAACTTTATAGTGTATATAATGAGGCTGTACTTGTGTTTATCCTGGCTACAACTGCATCAATGTTTTTTTTGCCAATTTACTAGATTAAATAAGAGATGGTCAGTCGGTGATGATAAACTATACACCTCTATTAAAAGTTTCAGCTAATACCTTGAACCTGCTGATTAGTTTTTTCACTGGTTTAGTCAGCGGCAGTCAGAAATTAGACCCGAATGATAAGATCCTTCGGAGGCCATCTGAGGATAAGTCTAAGATTTTACATCCCTTGGACTCCAAATGAATCAAAATGAATAAGCCTTAGTATGCAATGCATCTGCGAGTGTAAGAGACTAAACAGCTGTTAGTTAAGCAGCTGTTTGCAGCAATGTTTGCCTTAAACTCACATTTGTTGTTTTGGCTCAGGAATCTGAGAAAATTAAAAAATACCAACCTTGAGTCAGTCAGGAGGTTCTCCTTTTCAACCAAACAACAAACCATCTTCCGTTTTAATTTCCTTTTCCAATGATCCAGTAAACTCACTTGAAATGAAGTCTTCAATGCGATCATGTGATGTGTTCCGAGCTTTTCGTTGGCTGTTTCACCAAACGTGTTCCACAAAGTTGAGGTGCTCGCAAATGTTGTGGCAGGGTTTCAAATGAGTTGCAGGAAACTAAGACAACTGCATTTGATTTGCATATTGTAAAGCCTCCTGCAACTCACTTGAAACTCAGCTGCAACAGTTGTAAACATTCAAACTTCATGGAACAAGTTTGATAAAACAGCCAATCAAACCACTGACAATGCATCATGTGACTACATTGAATTGCACCATTTCAAAGGACTGATCACAAACGATGCAGGCTTAATGAACAAAGAGAAGAAAGTCATTTGAACACTTGAAAAGGAGCTACCCCAAACTGACTTGAGTTGGTAGTTTTTCATTTTGTCAGTTAAACGAATGATAACAACAAATGAGAGTGTCTCAAAGCTCTTTTGTAACCAGCTGGGTTAACCTGCCAGCTAACAGTAACAGCTGTTTAAACTGTTGCTTGTGCCACTCTTTATACTTCTTCTTCTTTTATCCTTTTGTGTTGCTACATTAATTTTCTCCTCACTTAAGGAGAAATTTTACACAGCCATTACACAGGTCCAAATGGTGGAAATCACAAAAGGGGGGAGTGAGATGCACTCCTTGATAAAGTGGTTGTGTTTCTAGGACAGGATGAGCAAGGCAGCAAGTAGGCCATAACTATAATGGCTTCTGAAACATTAATATTCAAAGATTCATTAATATTCATAGATTGATAAAAGATAAATATATAGATATAGCCTAAAAAATCTATAATGACAGCTGGCTATCTAGTGGAGTAACAGAATGTGTTGCATGCAACTGTTGAATTGCTTCATGAAACTGAGAAGTTGCAAGAAAATTATCTTTCAGGCAATTCACAACATGCAACTAGTTGCATGAGAGTTTGACTGTGTAAAGGCATTTCAGTACCACGTTATGAATGGTTTAAAATTACTTTGTTAATGGTAAATTAATTCATAAATACTTTAACATTATTAATTAGCTTTTCCAACACATAAATCACAAGGAAAACAGTGGCCTGTTGTTGTTTGACTAATACTAAAACCATATTAATTTATACTGTCAAACCTCAGATTTGACTGGTTACTTGTTTTACTTTGTTTTCATCATTCAGCATTAAATCTGTCAGCTTCATCAGATATTTGTGTTTATCAGACATATAAGGCCACTTCTGCCCTTTTTATTAATGTGTTGGAACTGTTTATAAATGTTTTAATGTGTTTTTGACTTTTAGACACATTTTAAACTTTTCATAGTCATTATAAAAGCAGTCTCACTCTGAAGTGGTACAGCCATTTGCCAACTTCTTCTTGGCTGTTTTACCATGATAGGCATGAAGAAGCATGAGGAATAGTTTAATGCAAAATAAAATGCAGAAAATGTCATCTGTAAACATCCCAAACAGGGAGACAGGAAGGAAGGACACAAATATGCTGAATGAATATTAATGAAGACAATGATGGTCTTCCATAGCCATGGAAAAAATGTCACTAAGGGATGCCAGGAAGTGTATTAAAACATTATGCAGTGGTGATTTTAAATGACCAGAGCCCATATACATATGACCCAAGCAGGAGACCTTTAAGACAACCCTGCCACAGGGAATCCTCAGGAGGACAACTGTGTGAGAATTTTCCATAGACATGAGTCAGTATGAATTGTTCAGGCCACAGTAGAAGCAGCAATGGAAAGTGAGAAAGAGAGGATAACAACAGAGCTGGAGATAATATGCAAATAAACGTATTGTAATTAAATTATCCAAACAACCAGCGCCTAAATCTATACTTGTTGAGTGAGGGCAGCCGCTCCGCTTGGCTATCTGAGAGGAAATTAGCAGCTATCTGAGAGCGGTGGCATACGCAGATGCACGTGGCGTTCCCTTTTCAACTTAAACATCTGTCGATTAGAGGCAAATACTCCCTCTTCTCGGATGTTCAGGCAAAACAACATCATTAAAAGCACACAGCCATCACCCCTGCGTACTGGTGCAGCATGCATGGCGAGTAAACAGAGCTTTCGCTCATTAGCGATTGACAATCAGACAGGCTCGGCTTAACACCAACATCAAAAAAAAAAAAAAGAAAAAAGAAAAACAAAACTGAAAGCAATAGGATTTATTCCCTCAGAGGGCTCAGGGTGCTGAATTCATTTTGGAAAGTGAGGAGGAAGAGCTAATGCCTGAATGTCAGAGAAAAAAAAAAGAGGAAGACGTTCAGATATTCATGAGAAGCTTTCAGTGTGGGGGGAGAGGGGGTGGGGGGGGTGATGAAGGGTGAGTTATATGAAGATTTGCTCTGGGTAGCCATCCAGCCATTTTAATGTCAAGCCAGAGAGAGGCTATTATCATAAAATCATGCCATGGCAGATGTGTTGTATTTTATGGTCATTACTAATTTCAATATTCAAAAACAGTGGGGTGTTTTTTATCTCCTCAGAGAAGAGCCGAATGCTAATCGAGGCGGCTGAGTACAGAAAGGTGGTGAACTTTGGTCATATACATGGCACGGGAGATGTCTACATGTCTGAAGGACATTTACATTAAAGAACATGAAGCTTGGGGGGAGGACATGAGGCCAGGATGAGAAAATTCTCAAACTGTTGAAAACACTGTTACATTTTACACTTACTTTTACTGTCATGTGTTGCAAATCATACAGCACATTTTAAAATATATAACAGTACAGCATAATCTTTACAATGTCAGCAACTGCAGAAGGATCACTGAGGCTAAACCTTACACTTATCTAGTCATATTCTATTTGTGCACTAATTAACAGCCATGAAATCAACATGGGGAAGTGCAGCTTTTTCTTCTTTTAGCTCTTTCTATTTTTTTTTTTTTTTGTGCTTGAACATAGTTCAATACTTAGTTTTCCTAAAGTTTTAAACAGAGCAGACTTTTGACGCGCTGAGTCCTTCACATCGAGTTCAATGTGCCTTTTTATTTAACACAGTATATGGGAAGAAGATGCAGATGAAACATCGAGTAGTAGTGACAGAAAAGTTGTAAGGTTTCTGAGCTGAGGTTGTACAGTGTGTGTGCATTTGTGTGTGTGTGTGTGTGTGTGTGTGTGTGTGTGTGTGTGTGTGTGTGTGTGTGTGTGTGTGTGTGTGTGTGTGTGTGTGTGTGTGTATGCAGTTAAAGGCTCTGCTTCAGCTCGGAGCTCCGAGCATTAAAATAACAACAATGGCAACAATGAGCTCTGATGTAAAAAATTACGTTTATGTTTTAACAGCAATTGTTCCCCCTCTGGTACACATAAAAATGTCCTAGATGTGGTTAATATTTAACCAGATAATACCCATGTTTTTAAGAAAAAAAATCTATATTTTTCCCTAATTTATTGATTTTTAAAAATTGCTTCTTATCCCTATCGTAACAAACAATCTTTATTGAAACAGCATCCTCTGATATCAGGTTACAAGCACATTGTGAATGTTAAATGCATTTGTATCAGTTTACTTAGTTCACAAATAATGTAGCTACATGTCCAAATTAATATTGTACCTTATCTCACAAGCCAGACGTCTGCCCATCGCCATAGAGTCTGGTGCATTTTGTCCCTTAAGGTGGCCAGGAACCTCCTACTTTGACAGGCAAGGGCTGTTTGACTGACAAGGAAAATAAGCAACCACAGATCAAAGTTGTAGTGTGACATATAATGGGACAAGGCTCTGCTGTAGCCACTTAAACTACTTAGCCACTTAAACGACCTAGCTTGCAGCACGTGCTTGGAAAAGGGATATACTGATCTATATACTGAACTGATTTCATAGGACACTTTACAGTGTTCCAGTGCTCCACTACTGCTCTTTACAGGCACTGATTCATAGGACACTTTACAGTGTTCCAGTGTTCCAGAGTTCCACTCCACCTCTGTTCTATTTATTATTCATTTGTTCTCGAGAGTGCAATCTGTATTCTTTCTGTGCAATAATTCTTAGATGTGCAATATTATATAGCGCTATAAGCTGTCCAAGGAATGTGCAACCACAACTCCTACCTCACCTATTGTCTATTGACTGTTTTAGAATATAGTTTTATACTCCTTTTTTTCTTTATATTTAAGTTTTGTTTTTTTTTCCCTTAAATCTGCCCTTTATATATTTTAGCCTTATTTTTAGATATTTTAGCCTTATGTATAAATAGTTTTGTATGTAGGAAGTGCTGTTGGATTGCTGCTCAATTTCGTTGTAAACTGTGCAATGACAATAAATGCATCTTATCTTATCTTATCCATTTTCTGGCCATTTGTAGACTTTAAAAAACAAAGACAACTCAGATTTTGTCAGAATTCATACATTTCCAGACTTTAATTTCAAAATGTATGCATTCTGTATGAGTGGCAATGGCCACACTTTTATGATACATCATGTAATATTTTGTAATGGAGTCAGCGTTAACATGGCAGAAATTCATTACCAATCTTTCTGGTCTCAGTAAGCTACAACAACCCAATCCAGCTTGGTAGTGTAGCATTTTTAACCATAGAGTCAACATTATGTTGTGAATCTTAACATGGACTGTTACAATTTCTCATTAAGTTGAATGGGCCTTTCTAAAAGCTTGTCCTGCATGAGCTGCTACAGAAGGATGCATTTATGGGTGGGGCATGCATAGGTCTATTACAGGGGAACGCTGAAAGGGAAACATTCTGTTCAAATTGTACACATGAACACATTTACGTTATTTTGAGAAAGCTCAGGAGGTCAGGATGCACCTTGTGAAACATGGGGCTCACTCAGCTCCAGACAAACCCATGAGCTGCACTGCCAAAGCATTCCCACAGAAGCTAGCACAGTGAAAGGCCCTCAGGGAATAAAAGTGACAGGCTCCTGCAGAGAGTAAGCTAAGCCATTCACTGTGCAGACTCATACAGCTACCCATAGAGAAAACACAAAGGCAAGGATTTGTCAGACATTCAGCAATGCTAATTATGTAGGTCCCTATCTCCATGTTGTCTGACAGTTGTGACCACCTGTCAGTGCATAATGGCATACCTCAATGGAATACAATGTAGATTAGCAGCCTAACATATTCCGCTCTCGTCACCATTAGCACATTTAAGCCAACACCAAGTCCCGTTGGAGCTTCCAGAGGACGTAATGTGTTTGTCTTTTAGGTTTGACCATGATGATCTATCTGTTCTTAAGCACATAAACACAGTCAGTGTGGAAGAGTGATTAAAAGAAGATGGCACCACTCATCCATGGCTATGTCTTTCGCTTATAATGGAAATCCATAGACAAACTGTAATGGGTCGTGTGGAAAAACTGGCAGAGATTAAACCTGATTGCCACTCCATAAATTGAATGAACTAAATTTCGCATTAAAGGGCTTGAATGCTTAAGCATGAGGGACGTGATGGCAGATTCTGCGGATGAGCCGGACTTTCGGTATATATTACAGAGCAATTAACATGAGGGTGAGGGCCCTGGGGAGGCATTGACAGCTTAATTGGCCTTGGGAATGACAACTCTTATTAGCAGACAGATCCTACTCCAACAGGCTGACAGTCATGAATCTAAAAGTATGGCCTGAATGGAACATATAGAAATGTCCATCATTCTCTACGAGGAACATAAGAGCGTTTACTGAGTGACTTGCTTAAGAGTGATGGTTTTATTTCAAAGCCCACAATCTGGTATGGCCCAGAGAACGATGGGTTCTCCTGTTGAGTCTTAGTTCATCTCAGTGGTTGCTCCTCATACTCTTAGAGAGTTTGTCCTTTAGAGGCTTTGTTCCTGTCTATGGTTCTGTTTTATGCTCTTATGGAGTTTCTCCTCTTGAGTCTTGGTTCCTCTCATTTCTTCTTCATGTTTCTAAGAAGTTTCTCCAATTGATTCTTGCTTCTTCCTTATGTTCTTAAGGAGTTTCTAATTTTGAATTTCTGTTCCTCTCGGAGTTTCTTCACCATTCTCTTGGACAGTTTTGCCTTCTTAGTCTTGGTTCCTCTCAGTGTTTCTTCCTCATGTTTCTCCTTTTGAGTCTCAGTTTCTCTCAGTGCTTGTTCCTCATTTTCTTAGACAGTTTTTCCTTCTGAGCCTTGGTTCCTCTCTGTCTTTGTTCCTCATGTTCTTAAGGAGTCTTACCGCGTGTGTCTTTGTTCCTCAGTGTTTCTTTCTCGTGTTTTTAGACACTTCAGGAGCAAGTTTTTAATAAAAAAAATCACGGCTGTAGGAAAAGCTCTCAGAAACGGTAACATTATAGGAGAAGGAAAAGCATTCTTGACTTTAATAACTTTGATATGCGTTTATATAACAAAATGTTAATCAACATAATGTTCTAACATTTGTATCAGTCCCATCATCATGAAATATTCACACAATGTAGAGGGCAGCTAATGTTTTCAAGTAGTGTAAAAAAACAAAAGGTTTTCATATGACAGCAACAACATGCAGGCATTGTTGGCCAACATATTGACTGCTGATATGTTGACCTTTTGACAGTTACCATTAATACTTACCAAGTTATGTTGTTGCAGAGTGAAGATGCTTTCTTTATGTTAATGACAGATAACAGCTGCACACCAAAGCCAAGTCGTATAACTCATCAGATGATTTGTATGGCAGTGAGTGTGCTGCCCCTCATATATATTCCATTCAGGACAGAGGCAGCAGTCAGTGCTGAGAGAGTGATGGCTCTGGGTCATGTCCCTGTGCTAGCGCTCTGCTTCTAACATTTTGCCCATAAAATATGGGCACTTCATGAAGTGTCAAACGTCTGATGTGGCTTGCTAATGCAGTAGCTGGGTCACCCCAACTCACACACTGCGATGGGACTCATCGCTCAACATGCTGTCATCAATCTGGGTTCCTGTAGATATTAGCCACTAGAGTCCAGCGAGTCTTTTCTTTTCCTTTCTCCACCGACAAAAGACCTGGCTTTACTATCCTTTCCATCTCTTACCTACCCTTTCCACTTGTTCCCCTTCTGACTGTCTCCCTTTCTTTTTTCCTCTTATCCTGTCAACCTTTTGTGCCAAATATGGCTACATACATGATACAAGCACAGTAACACCTGCACATTTAATATGTTATGAATTTATATAAAGCTACTACTGTAACTATACAACACTTCAATGTTATATAACACCAGCTACTCAAACTAGTGTACTAGTGTCAAAGATACATAACCACCAAACTTGGCAACACTTGCATGGGATATTTTGGATAAAGCTTTGATCTTACGGTGTCAATTCAACGCAAAACCCTGTTAGTTATAAGGGATAAACCTATACCACTTACAGTAACTAAGTGTATCTGTACTTTACTGAAGTATTTCTATTTCAAAGTCAAATATCTTACTTTTTACTCCACTACACTTTTTCTGAATTCATACAAGCATTATTTCATTTTATAGTAAATTAATTTTGGCTAGTTTTTTGTTTATGAACAGAGACCTACAGATGCAATTTAGTAAAGGAAAACTCATTTGTGAAGCAGCATTTAAAGCAAGTTTTTATTAAACTTAAACTTACTTACTAGTTACTAAACTTGTAACTAAGTTGCAAATTAACCTTAAAATGAAACTTTGCTTGTTTGCAAAAAGTTATTTCACAGCCACTTGGTTCTACCTAATTCAAATTGTTTGCCTTCAGTGTTTTGTGCTCATGATAATTTTAATAGACTAATTCACATTCTATTAAAAGATTTAAGTAAAGATTAAAAGAAAAAGTATTTTTACCTACAATTAAGTAATGAAGCAAGAGTCTTGTTAAAAAATGTAATAGGACAATAAAGTCATAAATAATCTTTTAGTACTTTTATTTAAGTACATTTGAAGGAAAATACTTTTGTACTTTTACTCAAGTGGAGGTCTAAAGAGAGGAACATTTACTTTTAGTGGAGTAATATTTTACCTTGGGTATCTCTACTTTAACTCAATTACATGACTTGTGTACCACCACTGCTTTTTTTCCATCCAATACTGGTACTAATATCTCAATCTTAAGTACTTGTTGATACCAAGAACTGATACCAACACTAACTTTAACTAACTAACTAGCCTTTAAGTATTTTTAGTATTATAGAAGTAATATAAGTATTTTGCACCTCCCTGTGTATATATGCACACTTAAAAAGTAGTTCTTCAGTAAAGTTTCTTAGTAAAGGTTCTTTAGTACAGACAGTGGTCCTATACAAACCATAGACACTCAAAGAACCATCTTCATGGTTAAAGGGTTCTTTGCATTGTGAAATTGTTCTTCTGATTGACAGAGATTGTAATGTATAAGGTTCTTTACTCATTCTCCATCAATTTAAGCATGAAAAGGTTCTATAGAGAACTCATGGTTATAAATAGAACCAGTGTTTTCACTTTCATTTTTCTCACTGTGAGCTGATAAAGGCTAATGTCACCCCAAAAGACTGGTGGTTCCATACACAGTGGGAGAGGATTACTGGAAGATGACTCAGCCATTGAGGTCAAGGGATACCATTAGTGTATCTTCCACTCTGTGTGCAGTGGATTAGCAGTGCACTGTAAAACCTGATGAGGAACGTCAGCTCAAAAGGTTTGAGGAAATGGCCTTAAGCCATTTAAGTATCTCAAATCAATTGATCACAAATAATTCCCTAAACTGAGTATGAACAAAACATATGTTTATTGTTGTTACAATAAATACATATGTTTATTGTTTACTGTTATTAAGAAGAAATCTTGGTAACACTTTCTATGAATGTGTTTATAGATGCTTACAAACGTGACATTCATAATATGTTATAATGCATTCATAAGGCATCATAAGCAAGGCTATAAATATTTATAAGAATGTTAGATGTTATAGCCATGTTTATTATGCATTATGAATTGTTAACATAATGCATTAGAAGTACTGTTCATAACAAATAATAAGAGCTCATAAGTTGTATTTATCCACTCTAAGTAAAGTGAAGTGCACTGTACTAAAGCCTCCTCCAGTGTTTAGAGTGAGGCTTCAAGTTGAAGTAATTATTGAAACACTAAACATACACAAAAAGCACATAACAGGCTTCAAATGTCAGGATCACAACTAATGATGCCATCAGTAGTGTTTTTGTACTTGGTTTGCTGTGATGTAACATTTAAATTGAGAGCACTGGTTAAGAAAAGCACATTGTAGCAATAATTCTAGGCCTGTTTGGAGCATCGGAATATTCAGGACTGAAGTCTGGAATATGCAGCACTAACAGCACTGAGAAATGTAATACTGGAAATCCCAGAGTGTGAATAAACTTAATATTTGTCTGTACTTTATGCTCTCCAAGCTGGCACTGACTTGACATGTTATTAACACTACTTATAATGCATTATATTAACAATTCATAATGTGTAATAAACATGACTATAAAGTGTAATGCAGTGTAATTCATTTTTTATAAAGATATATAACCATGTTTACAATGCCTTATGAATACATTATAACATGCTATAAATGTGTTTATAGATGCTTACAAATGTGATATTCATAGAAAGTTGTACTGAAATTTCTTCTCAAAACTCACGCAAGCAGTTTTCACAAAAATTATGACATGTTTCTTTATTTGGGATTTATTCTTACACTGTAAAAGGTGGCTCACAAGATCTACCTAAAAAGTATTTAATGTGGCAAGAAGTAAATTAACTAGTTTTATTCAAACTAAATAAATACATTGAATAAACAATCATTTCAATCAAAGTAGTTCTTGAGCGAATAAAACTAGTTCGATTGCTTGTTACCATGAAGTCATTTTTTTAGCCGGATCCGATGAGCCACTTTTTACAGTGTATGTAAGAACAGAATCTGCGATCTAAGATACTGGAATGAGGTCCTTAACTCTGCGGTTTAATATTACTCCATCTTGCCACATGCTGACAGTTTAGTTCAGAGGGCAGAAATACTTTGTGTAGCATTTATCCACCACAGAACCACACTCAGCAAGCAGGAACGTAGTAACTCAGCTCTCTCTACACTGATTTTCAATCAGTAGTGACTGAGATGAGTTAGAAAATTTCAAGAACAAGCTGACATCCGATATGACAACACACAGACGGTAGGGTAAAAAAGGTGGGAAAACGTGCCCAATATGCAAATATATGTTACCAAGAGCTATTTGGAATGATGTGAGTCAAACATTTGACCAAGCATTTATCAACCAAAGCTGGGAAGTCTAAACTAAATTACAATAAGATGGTTCAACTCAAAGACATCATTTGAATGTCTGAAAAAGTCCAATTAAAAACTCAAAAAGTCCAAAAAATTAACACATGAGCATCACATGTTAATATATGTCTATCACATAAATTCACCGATACAGAATAATCCAACAGCTCAACCTGCTGAGGCAACCAATTACTCCTGATAGGCATCATGATTATTACCATCACATTTAATGTAGGTAATTCTGAATAGTCTAAAAATAGAACCAATACATAACGTAACACTTTATTTGGATGGTCCAAATATAGATGCTTTATAAATGCGCAGACTGTTTATAAGTAACATTCAGCTAAATATCTATTAAATGCAACTGAACTACAAGTTCAGTGTGAAAGAGTATTAAATCTATCCCTACTCCTAAACCTAACACTAACCTTAACTTCAAGGCTAAACCTAAAATATCTCACAAATGTGAATACACCCTTTACACACACATGTTTTCTAAGCCACTTCTCCCTCTGGGTCACTGGGCACCCTTCACATTTCTGCAAATTATTTATTTTATCCTTTCATGGGACAACACTATTGAAAGGAAACTTGGATATAACTTAAAGAAGTCAGGGTGCAGCCTGCATAGCAGTACAGATTTACTGTCCTCCAAAAATAACTCAACACACAGCCATTAATGTCTAAATAGCTGGCAACACAAGTGAGTACATCTCACAGTGAAAATGTCCAAATTGTGCTCAAAGTGTCAATATTTTGTGTGACCACCATTATTATCTAGCACTGCCTGAACCCTCTTGGGCATGGAATTCACCAGAGCTGCACAGGTTGCTACTGGAATCCTCTTCCACTCCTCCATGATGACATCACGGAGTATGGATGTTAGACACTTTGCGCTTCTGCTCCTTCTGCTTGAGGATGCCCCACAGGTGCTCAGTTGGTTTAGATCTGGAGACATACTTGGCCAGTCCATCAATTGGCAGTAGTCATCTTGGATCGTTATCGTGTTGGAAAACTGCCATGCAGCGCAGTTTCTGAAGGGATGGGAACATGTTCTACTTAAGAATGTCACAGTACATGGTGGAATTCATGTTTCCCCCAATGAACTGCAGCTCCCCAGTGCCGGCAGCACTCATGCAGCTCCACCATGCTTGACTGTAGGCAAGAGACAGTTGTCTTGGTACTCCTCACGAGGGTGCCACCACACATTCTGGAAACCATCTGAGCCAAATATGTTTATCTTGGTCTCATCAGACCACAGGACAGGGTTCCAGTAATCATGTTCTTGGATTGCTTGTCTTCAGCACACTGTTTGCAGGCTTTCTTGTGCATCAGCTTCAAAAGAGGCTTCCTTCTGAGACGATGGACATGCAGACCAAGTTGATGCATTGTGCGGCATATGGTCTGAGCACTGACAGGCTGACCTCCCTCTGGAAAACCGCTGTATGACCTTGGCTGCCGTGCTATAGCTCAGTTTCAGGGTGTCAGCAATCTTCTTATAGCCTAGGCCGTCTTTGTGGAGAGAAACAATTCTATTTCTCACATTCTCAGAGAGTTCTTTGCCATTAGGTGCCGTGTTGAACATCCAGTGGTCAGTATGGGCGAATTGTACCCAAAATACCAGATTTAACAGCCATGCTCCCTATTCACACCTGGAACCTTGTAACTCTGAGTCACATGACACGAGGGAGGGATGACACAATTCAGCACAATTTGGACATTTTCACTGTGAGGTCACTTGTGTTCCCAGCTATTTAGACATTAATGGCTGTGTGTACACTGACTACTTTAGGTTTAGTGTTGTCCCATGAAAAGATATAATAAATTATATGCAGAAATGTGAAGGGTGTACTCACATCTACTCCTAACCTTAACCCTAACCACAATGTTGTTTATAATCAACCGGAAGTCACCGGAAAGTTTGTTAATGATTTAGGCATCTGTAGAGCATCTATAGGGGACCATCCAAATAAAGTGTGACCATATTTAGAAAAGGGGGGGGGGGGGCAATTCAGCCACACTAAATTTACAACAATCTTTACAAAACAACATATTATTGGCCTGCCTGTATTTGTGTGTAAGGTCAACATGACTTAAAAATAGTATAATAAATTATGCTAGTTTATTCTTTATTATATTTAATTATAATAAAACCCTTCATGTAACATATACAGCATGGATTCCTATCAACTACTTATAACATCATAATTTAAATGATACATTAGCCAGGTTTCCATCCATCAATCTGCAGTAAGCACCTTAGGTATGGAAGCTATCTCACATTATGCAGCTGCTTACTGCCTAATATCAGGATTATATCTTTGGCTTTGATAATGGCACATTTGAGGTTTTTTATCAGTTCGCTGGTGCCTGCTGCTCTCTGCCATGTTTTGTAGTTACAGCTGTACCAAACAGAAAGATGGATAATGGATCATCTGGCTATATTTTATTTGAATTTACATGCAAATATGTTTCCATCACAGTTTATCACATTGCATTTTAGCATAAATCAACTTCAAGCAAACGCTTCATGCGACTTTTATGCAAGTTTTGTTGATTTTATTCAATATGTAAAAATTCATTTCCATCCTTTTTTTTTATTCAAAATGTAAAAATACACATAAAAGCATGTGGAGGGAATCCTAGCTAGAGATATATGGGGGGAAATGTGTGTATGACAAAACGTATAGGCTTTCCAACTCATTTGTTAACCACAGAGCATGATAGAGGTGATTTTCAAAAACACCAGCTTTTTCATAGTCAAAAACAGCATAGACCCAGCGCTCTCCTGGATGCTAATGAAGAAGTACAAAATGACGACACGTCTTCAGAGGTCTGTGACACACACTCCTGAACATTTACAAACTGCCCTGACAGAACTGGCGGAGGGGGGAGGTCTTCCAATGTCACTCTCTATCAGAGAGACTAAAAATACCCTCCCTTCATCATAGGCCATCTGATCGCGCTCATCAAACAGCCCAACATCTGTTCCTCCCCGGAGAATTAGACAAGCGGTGCTTCGGTAAAGAATGGCACGCTGACAGGGTGGACTTTCAGCACAACTCTCCAGGGTACTATTATTTCCATCTCACACTGTTGCTGCTTTTATGGCCAAACTATCCAACTTTTAAGCACAGGTGGGAATGGGATTCTTTAGGGTCGCTGCCAAACCCAGCATACAGTTCAATCCATAAGTAACTGGACAGAGTAAAGTTTTATTTTTTCTTGTAGCACTCTGTATTTGGAACGAAACAATGACTATTTCAGAGTTTCAGCATAAATCAATCGAGATGTAAACAGAGTGGTTCAATGTGAAATGGTTCACTGTAGAGAAAGTTACAGAGTCTGATATCTATCTTTACACTGGTGCTGATAGGAGCCAGTAGTCATTATGTGTACACAAATATAGCCATTTTATTGGCTAACCAAAATGGACAGTGTCTTCTGGGTTTCTATATGTAATGTTGATGATGGTAATAGTGGTAAATCCAAAAACTAAGCTCTATTTGGCCACTATTTAGCTTTACAATGTCCTGTCATGAGTGTGGTGTAAGTGCATGTTTTAGGTCAAATCTTTCTCTCAAAACTATAATATAGTGTTTCAGGCGTCATGAATATTCATAACCTCTCCATCTGAATTTACATGACCAAATCATAAGGCATTATTCGGTAACTGCATGAAATAAATGTTAATTTTTTTATTGATTTATTTATTTTTGTAAACGCTCCCCTCAAATTAACAGAAAATGTGTTTTATGATCATACACATTTCTATATGCTTACAATTTACTGCTGAAAGTTACAAATCTTTGTATTATTTTATAAAAATGAATTTTGTCAAGCAGACCACTGAAGAGATGTCATCTGTTTATAGTTTATAGCCCACATTTGTGGAAAAATGGGTCGACTTTCAGCAGACAAAGATAAATTTGAGTTCAACTTCTTCTGTTATAAGGTTATAAAATTACATTACCCATCTATTTGACAGGAAAGAAGACAGTTACAGCTCTCATATCACACTCACTTTTTGAATGTAGCTTATGAAATATGAAAGTTACAAAGAATATGAAGTGCATTTTGGAACCACCGGTGGTTCCAAAGAGTTTCAAAGGCTACCCTTTTCATGGACATACTTTCTGTAATGCTGCTTTTAGAGTGCTTGAGACATGCTGTCACTGCAGCTGTGAACAAATCTGCATTTTATATCATGACATTATTTACATTTTGAAGATTTTGAAAAAAAAAAAAAACGGTGAAGTTCCCTTTAACTGCAAAATTAGTGATATTTAGATCTATATGTTTATAAATCTCTTGGCTTGGCTTTACATTTCTAAGATAAACCTTCCATAAGTACACTCTTAAAACCCTGCAGCTTTTTGAATTCTGTCTTCTCTTCAGTAGGTGAAATGTTCCTCAGTGGGGTTCAGGTCAGATTATTGATTTGGCCACTTACGAACATTTTTTTTCTTTGAAAAGCTCCATAGTTGCAGGTAATACATTCTGGATAGTGTTCTCGATAGTGTTCTCGATAGTGTTCAGCAGCTTTTCTTCATGACTGAAAGCACTCCTCTGTGATTCACTGTGGTCTTTCATGGTCTGTCAGGTTGTTTCTATTGCTAATCTTCACAGTGTGTTCCTGCTTCTTAAAAGAATGGTTCAGTGAAAAATTGAATTTTCCACTTTTCCCAGATAACAAAACCATACAAGACACGTTTGGTGTCCATGTTTGCTTCCTTGGTTTAGCACAGGAACAAGAAGCTGATGTTGCTAAGAAACACGAAGTCATTAGTCACCCAAATCTTTTCTGTAAATATGTCCCCAAAACTTCTCTCAACCCCCTCAAACCACATCCAGGGCTTTATTAAAGACACACAGACATGCTGATGTGGTTTAGAGCACGGAATGACTTACTGTGAGCTGTAGAACGTTGCTGAACACCGTGGACAACAGGAATTGTGCCAAATTCTGACTGCATCTGGTTCTGCTTCATCATGTCATGTGCATCATGCAGGTATATAGACATAAGATTACACTTGAGATTTCTGTTGACTCTATTTATTAACATATGTCATCAGTTTAAAAGAAAAATCAAGATTAACAGTTGATAATAAAATCAACAACAGAAATCATAAAAGTAATCTGTACATATAATCTTACATATGCCTGCATGACGTGCATGTGAAGAGGAGTCAGAATTCAGCGTCCCTGTTGTCCACAGGGTTGAGATACACAGTTAAGTTTTGTTGATTGTTATAGTTCACAGTGTGTCATACTGTGTCCTAAACCACACAAGTTATGAAGACCCAGATTTTGGTTTCAGTGGGTTAATTTACAGAACACATCTGGGTGACTATTGAATTCTTGTGTTTATTGTACTCCAGACATTTCTAGCTTGTCTGACGTCCTCTGGAGCAAAAGGCAAATTAAGTAAGTTTGAATTTTTGCTAAATCCTTCCTTTAACAACGTACCAAACAGTACAATTTTACACATTTGCACATATGTAATTAGTTTAGGCATATCTACACTGTACCGGACTGTATTCTGATTGATTGCTCTGAATTTGTATTCTCATCATAGCCCACATTCATACTACTTTGACCTTCCTGTTGCTTTTCTTAAAAACAGCAATAGAAAGTCTGAAATTGCCATTTGCACATTTTCAATGAATGTCAGAAACACTGTTAGCTCATGTATGTGTGAACTAACATTGCAACGACACACAGTTGGCCAACAAACAGCTCCACAGCCAACTGTCCACTTACTCAAGGTTAAAATGCAGTGCTTCTAAAGAGATCTCTGATTCCCCCAATATAAATGTAAATAGCCTCAATTTAAAGCTAACATGATGCACTTTAACCTCATAGTCATTGTTTCATTTCCAGTGTGCAGTAGCACAGAGCCAACACAACAAAACCTGTTTCTGTGTCCAATTACTTTCGAGTTGCACTGTATTATAGTCGAAATCCAATATCTCGTTTTCTGTTTAAATTGGGCTTTTCAAGATGGCACTTTCTCTATTTCCTGTTGGGGAGTTTTCTGATATTGCGGTTTCCTTTCCTCCATAGCCCCCACGAAAGTCAACACAGTGATGTTTATTCAATTTTCAAACAATTTCACCTTGACAGTCACATTCCCTGGATGCAAGGAGAGAAAAGCACACGGTTGCACTGAGCAGACTTTCAGGTAGCAAGTAATTTCCATCTCCTTTATTTTCCGACAAAAGAAGAGAGAACATTCATTATGAAAGCAGAGGGGGAATATTTGAACAGCAGACCTCTTCGTGCTTTAATTGGAATTCATTTTTTTTCTTTAAGCAGACATTTTTGTCATTTTTGTTCTGTTAAGTAGCCCCTTGTTGTACTGGATTTAGAATGAAGGACTCGCTAATAATACCTACAGTTTTTAATTAATCAAAGCTTGGGAATTAAACTGAAATCTATTTTGATGATCTGCACTTTTTAGGGTCTAGTTTTTTTTTGCATCACGGTCGCCATGTCACAATGTGGGATGTTAACAAGGTAAAATCCAGAAGGTAGTTCATATCACACAACTTACAATTGTTCAGGCTACTGACAAATGCAAGGCCTCATCACAGGAGCTACAGCACATACTATGCTGGTCTGCTGAGCTCTCAGATACACTATATGTCTAAAAGTACCCAGATGCCCCTGAATAATTAGTGAGCTCAGCTACTTTAAAGTGCACTGACACAGCTTGTGTAATCACCATAGAAAAGTATCGCTAATATAATGCTGTGCTCTGGAGAACATGACCCTAAGGTCACCATGTCCAATTCTAAGTATCAGCTGGAGGTTTTGAAACAAACGCCCCTAAGTGGTGGGCAGTGGAGCAGTGAAATGGAGTGAATATCTTGGTGATGCTTTATTTTGGGTGGTCCTTTTTGGATGAAATAAACATTCGTCAGACTCTCAGTAACATGTCAAAAACATATGAGAGTTAGGATTAGGCTCTGGGTTGAGGTTAAGGTCATTTTTAGGGGCAAGGTTAAGGTTAGGTGTTGGGTAAGGTCAGGTTTTGTATAAGGGAAGTAACATATTAACAATATAGCTATTTAATGTAAGTAACGCATCAACCGTTCAATATATTTAATCAATGTATTGAGATGCTTCACTACTGCTTTATCACGGATATATTGTTGATGTGTTTCTGATAAGTTGTTACCTACAAAGGACTAAATAAAGCGTTACCAATATCTGTACTATGAGTTGGGCTGACGTTTGTCGTCCAACGTCAATACCTGACCCCATTGATTCTCTTGTGGCTGAATGCAATAGAATCCTCACTGTAACCCATAGTGCAAAGCCTTCCCAGAAGAACAGAGGTTGTTACTGCAGCAAAGGGGGAACAAACGCCCTTTTAATACGTTTGATTTCAGAGAAAACTTTGGCGGAGCAAGCGTCCACAAACTTTTGTACATATGGTGCATTTCATTATCCCATCACACTGTACAAACAAGAGTCTTGCTTCCGATCTAGGTATTTACAGTTGGTCACACTGGTTCTGCATGCTGGTATGCTGGTCAATCAGCATGACTATGTTGGGTGACTGGCCAAACCAGCATCAGACCTGCATAAACCAGCTTAGACCAGCATTAGACCATTTTTTGCAGGGTTGTCTAAAGCCAGAAGCCAGAAGCCAGAAAGTTTGACAAAGCAAATTGATGGTAAACTATGGCTTAAAGAGTACACTGCGATCCAAGCTAAATATAAAATTGAGGTTTAAGTAAATTGCGCAGTAAGAGAGCAGGAAAAAGGCAGTACGTCTCTGAAAGGATACACAGGGGGAAGTAAATGGCTGCCTGTAATGCAAATGGCTCCCTGATTGAATAAACCAGCAGTTTCGACAGCAGCACTTCAGCAAGGAAAGAAAGTCAGTAAAAATAAAACTAAACACACACACACGCGCACACACACACACACACACACACACACACACACACACACACACACACACAAGCATATAAATAAATAAACAAATAAATAAATAAGAAAGCTGAAAGGTTTGAACTGTACTCTTAGTCTAAATAAAACCATGATTATATACTCCACACAGCCTTTTAAAATGCTGATGCTGTTGTGGATTATAATGAAACAATTTACAGCACCAAACCTGCTTTGTTGCCAGCTGGGTTTTCTCGCTTCACATCAGCGCCCCCTAGTGTCGGAGTCGTGATCTGCAACGTGCCTCTATTAAAGGGTGATGGATGTATGGCCGTTTATTATCGAGTGTTGTCATAAATTCGCCGACAGACTCGAACCTGTTCTGTACATATACAGTACAGACGCTGCCAAATTGTACACAAAGGGCTCAAAAATCCTCCGAGCCTACCGGTGGGAACTCGTTGATGTTGATGCCACAAAACTGTGTCTCTCACACTGAGCTGTGTTTATATAAAGCAGCTGTCCTTCTGGCCTGTGCGGGTAACATACAGAATCACCTCAGCTGAAAGAGCCAGAAGAGGCTGCACCTCGTACTTCGCTGGTAAATGAGGTGAATATGTAAATAAAGTGTATATAATGGCGCTTAGTCACACTGACAGAAAACACTGGAGCTTTCCTGGAGCGCCGTAACCGTCGATACGGCCGCAGCGTGGCGTATTGCTGCCTAATTACTAATTAGAGTCCATTTTAAAACCTGAAGTAAAATATACTATGAAGTCAAACACCTAAACCTGTACACGAGCTTTAATGTCAGAAACTCCCACCATAGGACACAGGTGGCCGCTCATACTGGTCTATGTCCGCTGAGCTGAAGGGAACTCAGCAGGCTAAACGGCGACGATGACAAATTTAACTCGTGTGTTATGAGGACCTCTAGTGGCCATATGGTGACTTGCAGCTTAGATGATCAGTAGGCCATGCACAACAGCACAATAAAAAACTTAACACACATAATTATATATGAATATACAATCATATAAGTATTTATATCATTTTTATATTATCTTATAGATTTAACAAGTCGCATAATCTGTCTGATGTGGCAGATTTACTGCTTGCTTCTTTCAGGCAGGCAGCCTTGGTCTTATAAGCTTCATAGAAAAACATACTGCATATTATAAAGGACTGTACTCTATGCTAATAAAGCAGATGAATACAACTGTTTTATCAATAAAGCAGTTCTGTTGCATTATTTATTAATAAAAGTTAAATACTTATATTATTGATAAAGCAGTTGAAATCTATAGTGATTATTGATAAAACAGTTGAAATGTAGTGTTATTGATGAAACAGTTAAAATCTATTTTATTATGTATTAAACAACGCAGTTGAAAACGTTGTTTTGTATAATAATGCGACTGAAGACTATTGTATTATTGATAACGCAGTCGAAATCTATTTGATTCTGTATTAATAAAGAGGTGGGTAGTAGTGTAGGACAAATGTTTCTACTGTAAGATAAACATTTTCATTTTTCATAGAACAGGCTCCCAGAGTTTATTTAACTCAGCAATTTAACTGCTAAATTTAACACTTATGGCACAGCAGAGCATGTCATTTTTAGATAACTGAAAAGTAAACTGAAAATGACACTCTCGGAAGGTGCATCAGTGATGAAAGTTACGCTGAGCTGACCAGTATTTCAGATGAGTATTCACCATCATTTTATGTTTCACTCATTTAGTGTAACTTTGCCTGGGTGAAGGATTAAGGATGAAGTATTTGGTCTCGTCAGTGTTTCTTTAATTACTGTTCTGCCACTATTAAAGGCACATTACTGTGCATCATCAGTACTCTGTGTGCTGCAGTGCTAAGCCAGTCAATGTGAACGGGAAACTACAACACAGCTGAGCATTTTCTCTTGAGGATAGATGGGGGTGGTGGGAGGAAGAAGCGAAACGAATGATATAACATTATTTTGCATCGTCTGCTGTTGCACAGTGACGTATGCCAAAATCTGAAGATTTTTTTAAAGACAGGCTAAATCTCAGGCTTGTTACATACAAAGGCTTATTATTCAGTAACTACAGCGATTTCAGCGCAAACTCGCCGAGCTATTCTTAGGTTACAGAAGTGTGTATACGTGTGACATGAACTAGCAAGGTAAAAAAAAATGAACATGGTTTCAAGTTGACTTTAAACACGCTGAGAAATTCTGTCCAAAGTGTCAGTTCTAAACTTTTAATCAATGACAGAATGAGAACTGAATGTAAATGTAATTCATCGCATAACTCAATATATATAGAAATCTGCAATTGTGCAGTTGCTTTAGCGAAACATAGCACCCCTTGGAAATCAATCAATATTCAGTAATAACAATCAACTTTTTGCTGGGTTGATTTCTCATTTTGCTCTGTTTATTACGTTGTTCTTTTGGTATGTACTGCACTTTATGCTTTATTGCTGCTCTGCTGATTCTGCCAATTAGGGAAACATTACAGTTAAATAATAAAAACATACCTAATGGCATCCGATCCCATTTATCTCTGTAAATGGGCTGCAAAAGTGTTGAAAATGTGAAAAGCCATTAAACATCACCTTATGTTAAAGCCAACCCTCTAACAGAGGCTTTCCGTCCATTATCTCTACAAACATGAGCAGTGAGCACAGACATACACTCTAAGGAACAAAATGAAAAGCCTGCACAGATGTCAAAAACACCAAAAGTCAAAATACTTTAAATCTAATTTACTCCAATTAAAAAATGTACATCACATTATGATTTTACAATAGACACTGTTCTATTCAAAAACAGAACTGTGGCTCTAATATTACAGCATTGTACTGAATATAAACTCAATTTCTGTCATGTATCTTCATACACAGGTGACATAGATGGCATAATAATAATAATAATAATAATAATAATAATAATAATAAAAATTCACACTTCTGTCAAATATAAATGTCACCTTTTGCTTCAGTGCACTGTGAGAACATTACGAAAAATAGAAGTCAACATTTACACACAATTAGAACAAACACATCAGTTAACATCTATAAGCCACACATATATTACATTAGTTCAGCAGACACTTGAAGAGACACGATAACAATTGATGCCTGTCCATAAAGAGCTAGCGCTAGAGAACACAGCTTCAGAGAAGCAAATGTATTGCTTTTAAACTGAAAATACAGTTATAGATGGTAAAATTACACTGTCTGGTGTTTCAGTACTGATCGAGAGTTCTGAATAATGAGATTTATAAGAGGTTTGTCTCTGATACTAGAAGGTGGATGTTGGCATATATTGTTATGTGAGTTCTCAAAGTTGCCTTTGGAAAATGACAGCAAGTCACACTGATAGTTCCCCCCCCCCAGTCTTCATAACCTTGGGAAATAACCCTATGGGTTCAGACTGGTGCAGTGTGTGGACTGAAACCAAGCCTTTCTGTAAACATCACAGTTTTAGACAGACCATGGCTGATGGAAAAGAAAGAAAGAGAACATTTGGCAAATCTAGTGGTCACACAATACATTCTGTGCTTCTTTAGTGCAGCTGAAGGACACACTTTGAATGCCCCAACCAGAAATCGGACTACGCCTCAAGAGCTTCACTGGAGTATTCTCTGTACACCGTGCAGAGGGGTCCACAGGATTTGATTGAAAACAGCCATGGCAGCAGGCTGGATAGATGGAGACGTTTAAAACTATATATCATTTAGAATGACACGTAACATTTTCATCTTTGGAATATCTTTACATTAGGGTCATCGTCACATTTCTTACAGTACACTTAAAAATAAAGGTCCCAGATAGGTGTTCTCTGACGGGATACCATAAAAGAACGTTTGGTTCCCAAAGAACCAAGGACCTCCTCATCAGGGCTGTTGCTTCCTATAAATGCTATTAGCAGTCTTTTATAGCTGCCAAGCCATCAGCGTTAGGGGTACGTATTGCTTTATTTTCTTTACCTACCTCATAAAACATTTTTTACTCTTGTAAAGGGGCCCAAATAGGACATCATTATAGGGAACCACGTTTATAAACTGCCCCACTTCACATTAGACTCTATACCTATTGAAGGCTTCACTAGATTACTACATACAAGCCAAGAACCCTTTAGGAACCTTTATTTTTAAGAGAGTAGGGCCATCTATCATTTTCTCATCTGATATTTGAATCAACATTTAAATCAAGTTAATAGCATTTTTACACACCCAAAAAGCAATCAAGACTTTGGGCAACAACATGGACAGGGTACACTGGACATTAAGCCCCCCATTTCCATACTTAGCATGAGCCTTGTCGCCATTACTAACTAAACTGCTTCCACAGTAGGATGTAATAAGGGATTATAATCAGCTACAATAATGTTCAATGAAGTGCTATTTTTTGGCCTAATATTCTCAAGCAATTTTCAAATGCAAAAAATCCTTAAAAATTTTGTGTATTAAGTTATATTTTATATTCTACTATGATGTAAATAGCTCCTCCAGACTCATTTGTATAGGCAGTGTAACTTCAGACATAATTATACCAACATGTTCAAATTACATCAGACTATGATAAAAATTATATAAGAATTTCACGATGCATAGAATTAGACTGAACTGTTGCGAGGATAAAGATTTACACCTCGGCTGAAATGTACTGGGGAGAGAACACTCACTATGGTGGAGGTGTACAAATGCAAGTCCAGAGTGATCTAAAAAGGAGCTTGCCCATTTCAAAGATGGTTATGGCCCTAAAAGACCCCACATATATCCCCTACAACAGCTGTTAGCACTTTATTACTCAAGCAGTAAAGTA
Source organism: Pygocentrus nattereri (assembly GCF_015220715.1). Lineage (NCBI taxonomy): Eukaryota > Metazoa > Chordata > Actinopteri > Characiformes > Serrasalmidae > Pygocentrus > Pygocentrus nattereri. The sequence goes on along the minus strand of NC_051211.1, from coordinate 36,782,121 downwards.
AAAAACAAATAATAATAATAAAAACAGTTTAAGACCAGATGGATTTAGTAGTTATACCGTTTTACAATTATCCATACCAAAAGACCAGCTTTCGGTCTGCTGTACTGACGAGAACAAGACATGAAAACAAAAATGCTTATACACGACAGAAAGATTCACTCTTTCACAAGCATGAATAACCACACTGTAAAAGTAAAGTCAGATAGATCCAGTAAGAACAGTAAGAAGAAAGTAAGAAAAGCTCTGACACGTACGCGACACATTATAGTAGTCTGCAGCATCTCATAGTGCCAATATATAAAGCAGGTCAAGCAATATTCAGCTTCAATGTGTGTTGCTGCTAACAGTATGAATGCCTCTCTAGAGATTGAATATACAGATGCTCAGATCTACGCTCATTTCACCTGGTTACTTATTCTTGGTTTAAATGCTGAAAACATAGTTTCAGGTGTCTAAGGGCTTCAAAATACTTTTTTGTACAACTGGCAATCTGGCAAATAGAGAATTAGCTGAAATTTCAGATTAGATTTCTCATATTACACAAAGCTTTGGGCAGATTTGCAGATTTTTCGATCTTAGGTCTACTTCCAACTTTGTATTTAATACTCTTTGTACTTACATGGTACATCATACATGTTCTATTAGTCTAAATTATACTTCAATCAAGATATATGCAAACAAAGAAATCTCATAGAAGGCAGTGCAATCTGACTGTACCCCTAAAGGGGAATTTCTGTATAATTAATTAAAAATGTCTGCATAATTAAATGGTTAAGATGTTAACAAAGCCATTCAGAGTGGTTTGATATGAAATTCGCCATTCTGAAAAAAACAGAACTGTTCACAGTGGTGGCGAAAGGAACCAGACATCTGAAATGTTTAACACTTCTAAATGTTGCCTCACAGAAAGGTAGACAAAATGGTGATGAGCATACTGCTTGATGCCTGAGACACTATTTTATGCTAGTTTTTATACACTTTAAAGCAACAAAGTACCCAAAGAAAAGTTATTTCTGTACTAATTTCATGTTATTTCAGGGTTTTTAAATTTTGGGCCCTATGAAAAAACATCACATTAGGCCCTCCATCATAGGCCACAGCAATGTGGAGGCAACAGCAGCATAAAAACTTTGCATTAGCTTGGCTACTTAGTTGACAACTACTTGGCTATTTTAAACAATAGCCTGAGGCTTCAAAGTTAGTTGTAAAATGGACATTCACTAACCTAATATCGCAAATAAAATATGTTGGCATCTGTGTATCTATTACAAAAATGAAACATGATACCACACAAACATTTGTAAAACACTAAGCTATATCCGAAAACTGACTGTGGCAAAATAACGCTGCATCTTTGGGGATAAGGACAAAGGGCTGGTTCACTGGTAGGGAATGGGGATGAGGAGACAGGGTTGGTTCATTGGTTGGGATTGGGGATAGGGAGACAGAGCTGGTTCACTGGTAGGGAATGGGGATGAGGAGACAGGGTTGGTTCATTGGTTGGGATTGGGGATAGGGAGACAGAGCTGGTTCACTGGTAGGGAATGGGGATGAGGAGACAGGGTTGGTTCATTGGTTGGGATTGGGGATAGGGAGACAGAGCTGGTTCACTGGTAGGGAACAGGGATGAGGAGACAGGGTTGGTTCATTGGTAGGGAATGGGGATGGGGAGACAGGGTTGGTTCATTGGTAGGGAACGGGGATGGGGAGACAGGGCTGGTTCATTGGTAGGGGTATGGGGATGGGAGATGGGGCTGGTTCATTGGTAGGGAATGGGGATGTGAGACAGGGCTGGTTCAATGGTAGGGAATGGGGATGGGAGATGGGGCTGGTTCATTGGTAGGGGAATGGGGATGGGAGACAGGGCTGGTTCATTGGTAGGGGTATGAGGTTTATGTTTTTAGAAGCCAGATTTTTCTTCAGGAAGCTGAGACATGACACTCCATTGCTCACTCACAATTAATTGCTAGCCAGTAATGTAATGTTTTGGACCAAACCATTTCACGTAAATGGTATTTTTTTATGTGTGCACAGTGAATTAAATATTCTATTAGTAATGATACATGAATAACTTAATATTGAAAAAAATAATTTCTTAGGCTCTTAGAGTGTCCTAACCCCCCCCCCCCACCCCATATGGCATCCCTGTATATAAAATATAAACATGTGTAGGATCACTTCTTATTTTGGACATTAAATACAGTGTCTACATTTGAGTTGTAGACATCATGACCGCTGGTTCCAATCACCACCACACCAAGGAAATCAGAGTTGGTACATTTCCCTACATATCACATCAAACCACTCAAAGATTTTATTTAAATTTTATTTGAATTTCCCCCATAAACCTACACTAAAACGGTTCTAAAACCTAGGTTTGTGATGTTAGCTTAAAAAGCTTCTTTAGAACAGATTCAACTAGTGCAAAAATCCCCAACAATCAACTGACTGATGAGCTGATCAGTCAGTCATTCAATCAAATATAAATCATTCTATTGGCTGTTACAGAAATATAGACAATTCAAAAAAAAGGCATAGAGAAGATTTCACATTGAAGCTACAGCGCTTCCCCAACAACACAGCTTATATAGCAGGAGTGATCAAATTCTGATGCAAAAGAAGACATTTAGAAGCACACTGTTGGTCAAATGTGGGAATAAATGTGTTTGTGTATTTTTGTGCATGTGTGTGCGTGCATGTACAGTTGTATGCATAAGATTAAACACCCCTGGTCCAAATTACATGTTGACCGATTTTCTCAGTGACAATTTCATATTTTTTCTTCCCACCAATATGTTAAATTAAGCAATAATTGTGCATTAACATGTGCAGAAGTGCCTTCTCAGTAGAGGATTAACTTCTTTAATTTATTAACTCATTAATTTATAAAATAACGTGTTAACTTATTTTCACTTAGAAAATCAACAAAATATGTCATTTGACCAGGGTGCCCAAACGCTGGCATACAACCGTTTGTCTATATGTGCATGTGTGCATGTATGCACTGCAACAATGTAAACTAATGTAAAAAGGCTTTACTTTATCAGTTAATATGTGTTTGCAGCTTTGACATCCCACCACCCCCAACAGAAGCGCCCCAGATGACCCAGTGCAAGCCCAGCCTGGACAGACAGACATAATTAGAACCCAGAAAAAGGTAGCTAAAACAGGTTCAAAACCCACATCGTCTATATGCAGCTCTATACACTACTCTTCAGTAGCCAGGGGGTGAGGAGATCCAGCTCCCCAAGCCCTTTTCTGTGATGAGCCGTCAGTGTTAAAAATGAATAGCGGCCTGCCCTACAGGAATGTGAACACACCTCTGTTTCTGCTCACTGGTGCAAGGCTCCTGACATTCAGAAGACATCACCTAGCCACAGTTAACCAATGTGAATGAGAGAAGGAGAGTGCGTTAGGCCATGCCCCTGATTTCAGCCTGCCCCAGGTGAGCCAGGAGAGAAAGAGAAGAGAGAAAAGAGGCGTTGTGATGGCCTCTTAGTGGGGTTGAGCGGTGGGCTAGGTCTCAGGGCCTGTGGTCACGATCTTCATGTACTGTGTGAAGATTGCCTCGAAGGCCTCATCTCTGTGGATCATAGCACCAAATACCAGGGGCTGAAAGAAGAAGACACAAGAGGGTGAAAGCAAATAACTTGAATCATTAACTGAATCATTAGAGCAAATCTTTGGCACGGCACAGCACAGATCAGCGCTTTCCCTGCTGTGACACATGATTCAACTCGTCACACCTGATTCAAGCTGTTAAACCTCAAATATGTCACAGTTATGCTGGTGTACAACAAATCTATTCTGCGATATTATGTTTTATATCAGCGAGAATCAATTAAAACTTGTGAAGGTCTAGTTACATCAAAATGTATTAACTAAACTTTTAAATACGATTAAGCGACTCCCGTTTTATTTGTCTACTCACTCATTTTTTCTCATTAGCTTATTTGAAAAGTGGAGAAATTCTGTGAGAACTGAAACACTTAATTATACAAAATTTGTGTTAGCCATCAGAAGAGGACACATTTCATTAAGAGTTGAATTTGATGAAAAATAATTGTTCTGTATACAGTTTTTGTTTACAAAAAGTCTTACATCCTTGCCATGTTTTCTGCTATTGTTTGACACTGAAACAAGTAGAAAAAAAGTCAAAAGTGCAGCTTGAACTTGTTAACACAGTATATTAGGGCTGACCCAAATAATTGAAATACTTTGAATAATAATAAAAAGTATTTGTTTGTCACATTGGTATTTGTTTCTCTATTTAGTACTTGGAGGCTTAGTCTTAGTCACAAATCTGTAGTCTAGTCTTTCATCAGTGGTCATAGGACGCTGCCCACTGGACACCTCAGTGTCGTTGCTGGACTAAGAGTAGTTCACCAACCAAGAATAACTGCGTCCAGTGGGCAGCGTCCTGTGACCTGATGAAGGACTACAGGATGACCAGCACAAATTGTGCAGCAGCAGATGAGTTATCGTCTCTGACTTTACATCTACAAGGTGGACTGACAAGGAAGGAGTGTCTAATAGAGTGGACAGAGAGTGGACACAGTGTTTAAAAACTCCTGTGTCTGATCCACTCATACCAGCACAACACACACTAACACACCACCACCACGTCAGTGTTAGTGCATTGCTGAAAATGATCCAAAACCCAAATAGTACCTGCTCTCTAAACCTCAATTGGGCCGCTGAAGAACAGAGTAAAAGGGGGCTAACAAAGTATGCAGCGAAACAGATGGACTACAGGCTGTAATTGTAGAACTACAAAGTGCACCTATATAGTAAGTGGAGCTGATAAAATGGACAATGAGCGTAGAAACAAGGAGGTGGTCATAATGTTATGCCTGATTGGTGTAGATTTACAATTAGGTAATGGAAATCAAATGTACAGCAAAATGATAATCAAGCCCTAACTGAAACAGATCAGTGCAGAAAAATACACAACTGAAGACTGGAGCACACCTGGTTTAGGCAAATCATAAAAATGCAGGAGTTTTCTCCTTTAAAAAATCCATAGCTTACCTTCTGTGTTGAGGGTGTGGCAATGGAGATTCCCATCCCAGAGCCAGGTAAAACGGACAAAACTTTGTACTGTGGAACACAAAAACCCCCTGCAGGTCAAGATCAACTCTACCATATCATATCTCAGCTGAGAATGTAAATTCTTACAAGCATCTAGATACCTTCTGAACATCTGTGATGTCCACCAGTTTAATGACTTTATTCTTTTTGGATGAGCCTGATCTGGAACTGGAGCTTTCAAAACACAAGTAGCTGAGGGACACACACAAAAACAACGTTCAGTTGAGTAACTGTGAAAGTGTGAATGGTAATAACTAACAACTGCACTGAATGTAATACTAATTCAATATCATATGTAGGAGCAATGAGACAGAAAATCAGTTTTACATGGAGAATTAATGTTGACACTGAGAAGATCCAAAAAAAAAAAATCTGTGTCAAAGTATTGACTGGATATAAATAAGTGTAAATCCAGGTTTTAAATCTTATTTGAAACACAATTCACAAGGCAAGGGAGCCTCACTATGTTCATCTTACTGCAGGGGTCTGTGTGTCTATGTGAGAAGAGAGGCTTCTTACTTCTCAGTAACATAGAGTACGCCATTGCGAATGTAATCAGTCGGCATCTTCCGGTCCCGATTTATCAAGCAGCATCTCCATCCATTCTCACACACTACATAAACACAAAATAAACAAAAACACCACAAATGTACAGTATAAACAAAAATGACCATCACTGCCCCTTAAAAACACAATAAATAAACAAAACACTGAAGGAAGGAGAGCATGATGATCAGTAAGCCATGCTGGTATGAGATTTTCCTTTAATTTGCATTTACAATACCCTGACAGGCCCAAAAACAGTGAAACACAAACAACCCTGCCACAAAAACCATTATACTTGTGCTAACAACAATTTAAATGATATATATGTTGTTGGAAGAAAACCTTTCTTCATTATTTTGGTTTTTCAGTTTTTGACATAATTTGAAAATACCTGTTGTCCATTATATTGCGTGTAACTTTCATGATGAATGGACTAAAAGAAATGGCCCAAAGCTGCTTGGAAAAAAGTCTGGTTCCACTGATTTACATTAAAAGTAAAGTAGGGTTTTTTTTCCTTCTCCTATAAAGTTACCATTTTGGAGGTACAAGGTTTTCTTCCGACAACAGCAATATACAATTATCAAGCATCTCATAGTGAAAACCCTGATCTAAAGTCAGGTCTTGTCAGTCTATGTAGTCCTATTAAGCACACTGTAAAAGGCATAAACTGACCCCAGATCAATAATCATTTTCTAAAAACTTGGGCCATTGTTTTCAAATCATCCATAAAAGTCGGGGAACTGGATCTTGCCACCTTGCTGTCGTTTTTGTTTTCTGATCACTGATTTATTCATAGGTCTCCAACTAGCATTGTCCAGCACAGTCTGGAAAATTATTGCTTACATCAGCAATGGTTGTAATGGTTGTAAATTGCACTTAATGTACTACAGTAATAACAATTTCACAGCATGACAGTAGCTGGTTTGATCAAGAGAGTCATCAATGGAAGCTGCCATTGCCAAGGCTACAACTGCGGAGTCAGTAACAGCAACACACAGAGTGAGAGTTCCTGGGCTTCAGGGTGGAACTGCTGATGGTCTGCTCAAAAGGCGTTACAAGAAAATGAGTACTGCTAATAATTTATGCCACTAACACCTTACTAATGACTTTGACACCACTAATTCACACAGATCTTTACAGTGCTGGTGCAGATTATTGATTTGCGATAATGAAGGATGAAGAATGAAATTAGTGGTAGTAATTTTTATATGCCCTAATATTGTCTGGATAATTATGAATACCATTATATAAATTTTACATTGCCCATATTACCTGGCAGAGGTCTTTCTGTTTCAGGCAGGTTGAAGATCTCATGGAAAGCTCCTTTTTTGGTGTTGTGTGCTCGTCCACTATCGTCCTCTCTGCTCACTCCGGAAGGGATGGTTGCTAAGCTACTCCGTGACACTACCGGCTGAATCTGAGCACAAAGAGGAACATTTTTAACCACAGAATGACCAAAACACCAACACACGCCAACTACTGCAGCCACACTCCTGCTCTCAACCATAACCACGCTGCTCCTACAAAACAAGCCCACAAAGCCCTGAGATCCTGTCCACACAACCATAACAGATTGATTTATGACCCGCCCACAAGTGTGTACTTTCATAATTATAGCTGTGAAGGGGGACAAGCTTTACAGAACTCTGACATAAATCCTGTTCCACCTAATGAGAAACTGTAGCATAAAATTTTCATTAAAAAAATAAGCGCATTATTACAATAGGATAGATCATAGTGTAGCTTTTCTGTTGTTATATGTTTTGTACGTTTTTCAAAATAAGCATCTATTTGATTAGCTAAACAGAAAGTTTTAATGTTACTAGCTGGCTAAGCATGCATTGAAATGCATCGGAATGGGAATTCTAATGCTGATATGTTTCATGTGTACATATCTGTCAATATGGATGCAAATACACATACTTTTAGAAAAAAACAGAAACTGGGATTATGTCTTTAAATTCGGATTAGCATTACAGACAAGCTAATGTTTATTTGTATGGGGTTATCAATGCTGTTAACTGCTCATGATCCACTATCACCTACAAGTTCTGCTCTACAGAACAATATATCACTGTTGTTGGAAAAAACCTCACATCTCCAAAATGGTAACTTCACAGGAGAAAGAAAAATGTGCTTTACTTTTAAAAGTCAATGGAACCAGACTTATTTCCAAGTCATTTTGGACCATTTCATTAGGTTCTTTCATGATGAAATTTACATTCAATGCAAAGAGCAATAGGCATTTTCAAATTATGCCATAAACTAGAAAATGACCAAATTGGAGACGCAAGGTTTTGTTCCGACAACAGCGATATGCACTATCAAATGCTTGAATTATCATTCAGACTTAATGCTGATAACATTTTCTTTAAACAACTATTTGCTGATACCAAAATAATTCTGATATCACTGTACATCCCAACTTGATATAGCGAGAGGCAACATTTCACACTTTCTGTTTTTTGCCATAACATTGACATGGCAAAGGTGATGTTAGCTAGCAAGATTAGCTTGATGGTGACATTTTCTGCTTAGCAGATATTCATTCATAAAGAACTCAATTACATGACAAAACATTTTAATTAATAAGGCTTAGTAAATTTGTGTTTGACAAAAACTGAGATGTGCACCACTATTTCTCAGATGGTTGAATGGAACTTTTGCCAGTGTACTGCAGATCTTGTCCAACCTAGCAACAGTAGCTATGGAAGAGCATATCTATGGGTGGAGCACGGACAGATCAATTAAGATCAAAGAGCATACAGCCTCAAATGTTAGTGTGTTTAGTAGTTGCGTGAATTCAGGTGCATGAGATGTGTGCTAGTCAGTGTTGTACAGTATGATAGTTAGTCAGTGTGTGGATGACTGGACGGTAGTGGGTGTATAAGAGGCCATGCTGTTTACTACAACTTACCCCATGGTCAACGTTTCACTGTAAAATCTAAAGGGACATTTCCTACATGGCAAAAAGGAATGTAGTAACCCCTACAACTACATATGGCCTAAAGGGAAGGCATACAAGCACTACAGCTAACACTCAGTAATTAAGGGTAACAGCAGACACAGCAGAGACTATTTTTTCTACTAGAACTGGGACCATTTATCGATTTATTAATATTTCTCGATAACAGACATCAAACTGATAAGTAGAATTTATTGTTGTTCTTTCCTTTTCATACGAAAGATTGTTCTACACTGTAATCCAATATCCAAAACTCTAGTCCTGGTTTCACTCTGTTTATACAGAGTTGCCCTGTGAGTTATTTTTCAGTATTAATCTTTAGTTTAGTCTTTTCATACCAATTCAATTTTTGCCATGGAACTTTCACATCAAGTTCAATGCAAGGCAAAGCAACTTTATCTATATAGCACCTTTCATACACTGTAGTCATTCAAAGTGCTTTAACAATGAGAAAATACAAACATGCTTGTTGAAATTAAAATGTAAAAAGTAATAGTATAACTTAATTATTAAATTATTGTTATTGGTTATTAAACAAACAAAGCGTGAGAACTGGATCCATCAAGCAGTAATGGCTACAAAGTTCTCAGTTTTCTTTTAGCTAGTGTGACTCAAAACCATTCAAGTAGCATCCTATTCTCTGAGCACTAAAAGAATCCATTCCCAACCTCAAGCTCAGATGCTGTTAGTGTTAATGTGTGTTTTTTTTTTTAAACTTCATGTTTTCTTGTGTATAAAACTCTTAATAAAAGGCTTTAAGACTTTATTGCTCTTGCTGAAGCAATTTGATACCTGTGGTTTTAAATGAAGATAGTAAGATAATTTAAAAAAATACAAATTTTGTGCAGAGACCTATTGTCTCAGCCATGCTTTCTACAGTACTGATGATTACAGTACTATGAAATTCTCTTCATCTGATAAGAGTACACATACACACACATCACTTATTCATATTTAGGAGGCTGTCTGTGAAAATGGATCCAAAGTGCCATGCTATTAGATTTTAAGAGCTACTATGAAGTAGCCAAATATGTACACAAAATGGACTGAATGATTTCAAACTTTTGACTTCAAAAGTAATCAAGACTTACTAAGTGTACTAGACTGACCTACAGAGTACAACACTGGCCTTTTCGATCCGTTTGATCACAGACCTCAGTTATCTCACGAGGTGTGTCTCGATCAAAAACACACACGCATACAGATATAAAAAGGTGAGCTGGTGGCATCAAACACACAGGCACTGCCAAAGACACACCACAGTCCCTACCTTCTCACACCCAGACAGCTGAGAGAGAGAGAGCACAAAACAGCAATATGACCGTCACTCCAAACTCTGAGTCAAACCTGCACTGCAGCATCTACTGCACTGTACAAAAGTCTTAGGATAGGCAAGAAAACTGTGTAAAACTATTAATGTGGTCAGCAAACCAAATTCAGCAAATTCATGTGTGTAAAACTACTATATAACAGTGCTGCACAATAAATCATTTGTAAATCATTATCCTGATGTTGGCTTTTACAATAGCGACATCACAGAACGCTACGGTTTGCAAATGGGTCTCTATCCAATCAGAGTTTAAGATATCGTCAGTCTCCAAAGATCTCCAAAATGGCAATTTTAAAGAAAGAAGGTATAAATGTTTACATTTAATGTAAGTTAATATAAAGAGATTTTACTCCAAGCAATTCTGGAGCATTTCTACTGGTCCAATCACAAAATATTCATGCAATATTAAGGGCAGCTGATGTGCTCGAATGAAAACTGAGATACTTGTTTTTTTTTTTTGGACAGCAAAGACATACATATAAACTAACAAAAGTAAATCATTTTAATCAAAACAATGCTGGTCAGTCTTTAACCATGTCACATTATTGATTCACCAATGTCTTTTTGATGTATTGTATGGAATATCTCATTTGCAATGTGTAGCAATATAATTATAATAGTAATATTTTGTCTATATTGTGCAGGTCAACTATATAACATAAGAACAGATACAAGTAGCATTAATACAGTACAAAGTAACTAGAGTTTCTTGTTTTCTTGTACAGAGTTATTGATACCTTGTGAGATGCGTAGAAGAACACTGGTTTGGTTCCTCCTTGATGTAGCTCAAACCAGCACTGATGTAACTTAAAAAACTATTATTATGATGTCAAGCTTGTAATAATAGAAGAACCCTTTTTTGGTGCTGTTTAGAACCATTGTCAAAAAGGTTCTATATATAACCATTTACAGCACAATCTTCATTAATCTGAACCCTTTAACAATGCAGAGTGTTCATGGTTCTACACAGAACCATTTTCTTTACTAATGTGTGTGTGTGTGTGTGTGTGTGTGTGTGTGGTCACGTGGTCTAAGACTTTTGTATAGTATTGTAGATGGACTCACTCAGAGGGCCTCCACATGTTGACCACACATGAACACATATGCAGCATATGCAGTTTGCATTCACACACACACACACACAAACATACACACACACACACAATCACACACGTGCATCCAGAATCCACAGAACAGACAGACACACAGACATGCTAGCAGGCATACACACTCACATAAACAAATATCAATACACTGACAGACACATTTATACATACACACACACACACACACACACTTGTTACTTGTACAGCTTGACAGAATAGGAATATTTTGGAAGCCAAATCACTTTACTGAAGTGATAGTTTGACAGAAAATCTAAATGTGCATAATTTTCTCTCTTACCCAAATGAAGACATTTGATGTCTGAAGTTTGCTTTTTAGTTTTGTACTAGAGCTCCAAGGCTAATATAGCTAAACAGTAAAGGAAGTTTCAAAGCAACTAGTTAGCATTGTGCAAACTGTATGCCTAAACTGCACACTGGGTAACATACTGTTACCTATAAATATGAACAAAACTACAGCCAAAATGCAGGCTCTGTCTTGCCTGTGCCATAAACAAAATCCTCTTTTTCTGGTATTTTTGTGACAGCCCCTAGCTCTGAAGCAGATGCAGGAGTGAACACACTGTTAGTGTGTGTTAAAGTTTCATTTTTGTGATAATAAAAGAAAATAATGTAGTACCATAAATCAATAAAAAAATGGTGGCCATGAAATTAATTAATATAGTAATAAAGAACAAAACTGTGAATGTCACACAAACTTACTGTCCAGGGCTGTGATCTATGAGAGCTACGACATGATAGTGCTTTAGCTGAGACCTTAAGCTGTTTTGTCAGATATCTAAAACCTGACAATGTGCTCTGATGTCCTAATATGTACACCATAAAATGGCTGTAAAATTGTACAGGCATGATATCTGTGTGGATGCAACACAGTGACCCGCCCCTCCCAGATGTATTCAACCAGTGCAGCTGAACAGCTGTGTTTCTAAAACCACCTCATCGTGTTGACTTTAAAATAGTTTTAATGTTACTGTTGCTGCGGTGACTTGGTTATCCATCACTGTGCACAGACCTAGGCTTAGGATGGTGCTTCTACTTAGATATGTGAGGTAGCTTTGACCACTTTTATAGTTAACAGTACGTCATACAGTGAGGTTACTTAACAGCTCCACATGATTTAAAGCAAGTGTAAGATGATTTAGTCACATTCAAGTTACATAAGCTACATTAGCCCTGTAGCTCCAACACTAAACATGTCTTGACTAATCTTTATTTGGATTAAGGGGGAATTGTATAACTGTCATTTTTCACCACAGTATTCCTGTAGTTTACCTAAAAAGTAATTACTATTTCTCTGAAACATTATAAAATAGTATTTGAATTTACTATGTAATTTTAGTGTTTCATACCCGTCTGGACACCGTGGCATTGCTGCGCTCTTTCAGCTGAGGATCTGTGGGAAGGTTGTTCCAGACAATGTATGGAGTGTCATATTTGTCCCTCAGCTTTGGGCAGCTCTTAAAGAGGAAGTCAATGATGAAGAATTTGATGCCCGCATATAGCCCTGTCAGAGAAATCATAAAAAACATACATTCAAACACTTATAAACACACATATGCATAACATACAAGCACTATAGTGCTTAAACACTGATTACATTACTGAGTAAACATTTTGTTTTGTTGTGTTGCTCAACTAATGACAGCTTTTAGTGCTGCTCCTGACAGTGTGTCCACACTGCTACGAGCAGATATGGCCCCTAATAACCATACAGGGTTTTGGCTGGAACACTCTTCAGCCCAGAATACCCTACATACACTATATTTCCAGAAGTATTCACTCACCCATCCAAATTGAATTCACACATTCCACATTGAATTCAGCTGTTCAAATCACTTCCATGGCCACAAGTGTATAAAACCAAGCACCTAGGCATGCAGACTGCTTCTACAAACATTAGTGAAAGAATGGGTAGCTCTCAGGATCTCAGTGAATTCCAGTGTGGTACCGTGATAGGATGCCACCAAATTTCTTCGCTACTAAATATTCCACAGTCAACTGTCAGTGGTATTATAACATAATGGAAGCGACTGGGAATGACAGCAACTCAGCCATGAAGTGGTAGGCCACGTAAAATGACAGAGCGGGGTCAGCGGATGTTGAGGCGTATAGTGCATGGAGGTTGCCAACTTTATGAGTCAATTGATACAGACCTCCAAACTGCATGAGGCCTTCAGATGAGCTCAAGAACAGTGTTGAGAGCTACATGGATTGGGTTTCCAAGGCCGAGCAGCTGCATCCGAGCCTAACATCTCCAAGCGGGATTGATGTCTGGATTGATGAATCACGCTTCTCCGTCTGGCAATCTGATGGACGAGTCTGGGTTTGCTGGTTGCCAGGAGATCAGTACTTGTCTGACTGCATTGTGCCAAGTGTAAAGTTTGGTGGAGGGGGGATTATGGTGTGGGATTGTTGTCAGGAGTTGAGCTCGGCCCCTTAGTTCCAGTGAAAGGAACTTTCTTAATGATTCAGCAGACCAAGAGATTTTAGTCAATTTCATGCTCCCAACTTTGAGGAAACAGTTTGGGCATGACCCCTACCTGTTCCTACACGACTGTGCACCAGTGTACAAAACAAGGTCCATAAAGACATTGATGAGTGAGTTTGGAGTGGAAGAACTTGACTGGCCTGCACAGAGTCCTGACCTCAACCCAACAGAACACCTTTGGGATGAATCAGTGCAGAGACTGTGAGCCAGGCCTTCTCATCCAATGTCAGTCTCTGACCTCACAAATGCGCTTCTGGAAGAACGGTCAGAAATTCCCATAAACACATAAATCATCTTTCCAGAAGGGTGGGTCTACATCGTATTAAACCCTATGAATTAAAAATGGGATCTCACTCAATTTCATATGCTTGTGAAGGCAGATGAATGAATACTTTTGGCAATATAGTGTATTTGTTTCTGGAGACGTAACTTTTTATACTGAGTGAATCGGTCAGTGTCAGCATGTCGACCGATAGATTGGTTTGCCAGTAATATAGGTAGATATTAAGTGCTCATGATTTTATTGATGTCAGCAAAATATAAAGCTAATAATGTGCAGATAATTAGTGACTTTTTTGTGTGAAGAGAACTAATAATAAATAAGAAAAATAAGTGGTAATAAATATAAACCAGCAACAAAGAATTCTTGATATCCCTGTCCTTAATGCTACAATATTTATATTGTTCAAGTTTCTTCTGTTTAAGTGGGTCAATTGACAACTGTCATTAATATTTGACAATCAAATAATTAATGAATAAAGCCTTTTTAACTAAAATCTAAAATATACATATATCAGCATTTTCCAGCCTCAGTATCAAAAACAGTATCAAAAGTTTCATATTAAGGCCCCAGTGTATATGTGTTAGGGATGGACATAGCTCATGGAATATATGGATTTACTACCTTGGTTTACTTAATACAGTATTTAAATGAGAGGTGAACCTTGTAATAAAATAATGAAATCTCAGGATAAGCTTGTAAAATTTAAACACGTTTTTAAATGTGTGAAGTGTAATGTAGAACTGTGTGTGGTGTAGAGAATATTGCACCACAAGTAACTGATGACGTGCCTCTTATTAAATGAAATGACTACTTCTAAACAGAGTTACACATGTGAATATTTCAAACAAAAAGATGGCAAATGGTTTCAGTTTAAGTTGTACAACTTATTGTAGGCAGTATGTAGGTTATATTTATATTAAACCACATGCACCTGAAACACAAAACTGACCACATAAGCCAACAAATAATTCACTAAGGCCAATAACTAACTAAATAATCCACTCATTAATTAATTCATTAACTCACTATCTAACTCACCATTTAATTCACCAAGAAACTCACTAACTCAATAACAACTCCCTCACTAACTCACATTTAGCAGACTGATAATTCTCAACAAGGGGGCGCTATTAGCACTCAAGTAGCTTTTGATGCTTTGTATAAGCAGTGCTTTGCATCAGTGACACTGGGTGTGCTTTTTTATTCACAACAATCAACAATATTTTCTCACTGGGATGTGTGAATACTGTTTATTTACAAAATACTTATATTTGAAAAAGCAAAAATTGTGTATAAATCTGTGTGCCCACATGCTTGCTCTCACCAATAATCAAGCCCATGAGCTTGTATGGCAGGACACAGGATGAGATGAAGGCCACCCACAGACCAATGTACAGCTTCTGGGTTATCTCTGGCTGCACCCACATGAACAGACTGCATCACACGCACACACAAAAACACCCACAGAAAAACACAACCAAACAAAGCAAACTCATTAACCATTAAACACACACAAAGGCTCATTAAATTGTAGACAGGAATTTACTACACACTTTATCTGTTATCACTAAAGAGTACAATTTTGCATGATGTTTGCTTGGATACAGGAATACTTACTTTTTGATTTTCTCCAAAACATCTGCCATCTTTCCAAAAAGATTCTATGGAAATTCAAACCAGTTATACATGGTACATATCATAAGGAAACAAAAACAAAAACAGGTACAAAAGTTCGGAATCACTTGTTAAATGTAAAAAATGTCATTTTGAATATTTCAAGGATGTTCAACTATTATACCTTGTAAAGTACATACTGTAATTACAATATATTTAAAATAATTTTGTTATATCAAGTTTTCTACCTCAAGATTTGATCCGTGATTAAATGACCGCTCAGTTCATCATTCTGGACACAGCTAACATTTCTTTTTTTATTTTTACAGCTTACTACTATTTAACTGAAAGCTATAAAACTGCATAAGACTAGCATATCAAATGTATTGTATGCCTTTATCTATATGCATTTATCTATATAAACACAGGAAATTTCAATTATATATCTAGACATCTTAGTTGATGATTAAAGGCCAATCTAAATATTACCTGTGCTTTTTGTGCAACATCAAGAACTAACTGAAACTTTTCAGACACAGTCAGGTCTTCCTTTGGAGGTTCCTAGAGGCAAAAATAAAGAGAAGTGAGAGAAATTTAAAACAAAGGAGAGAAGTAAAAAAACAAAACAAAAAAACAAACAAAAAAAAAGACTTTCAGAAAGCAAATTCACACTCACAGACAGGTCACTTCCTGCGTGCACACACAATACACAAACACACACACAAAAATACTGTACTCACAGAGCAGAAAGAACTGAAACATACCAAAGGTTCAGAAACTTCAGGCACAATACTCCACTGAATCCTCCATCCTCTGCAAAACAAAATGCACACAATAGGTTAAAGTCACTCATGCAGATGTAATTTAATGTAGACTTTAAAAATACAGTAACTCCTTCTCCTGCTCTAGCTGATATCTATCCTTGGACAAAAATATTTCCACATACTGGTAACCATGGTTACTAACACACCTCCTCCTAAAGCACCATCACTATAATTGTGAACTGTCTGCTGGCACAAGCATGCTGGTTTTCATTAAGCCCTTAAAATGAACTCATATAAAATATGCTCACGTACGCTATGTTACATATATAAAAAGAGACTGAAGTTGAACTGAAATCCACATTAATTAGCCACATGAGCACTAAAACACCCACAGAAAAACTCAATGTGGTAAAGCACAGAAGGAAAAATCTGATGCCTTACCTTGCAATGAGGTAATTCAAGGATAACCTTAGAATGGCTAAAAATAAAAACATTGGGATGGCCCAGCCATGCCATGCAGCATTCATGTAGACCTATGAAAGAAAAAACACAGCAACACTCACACATGTACATTATACGTATGTACACCTACAACATATTTAATGTTTCAGAAGGCAAGGCAAGTTTATTTCATACACTGCTGTCATTTAAAGTGCTCTACAAATGAGAAAATACGGAGATGTCTAAAAAAAGTAAACGCGAATAGAAAAATATAATTAAAAACAACATTAAAAACAATTAAAACACGATTAAAACAATACATTTAAAAGAGAAAAGCTATAAATTAATAATCTAATTATAAAATAAATTATGGTAGTTAAATAATCAAATTGAATATTAAAAGTTAGATCAGGATAAAAAAAGAAGTGTCATTACAGAGGAAAGGGGGCTGAAAATGCTAACAGTGAACTGTCAAAGAAACAGTCAAATAACGTGCAGTGTAGCTTCAGGATTCTAGATAACAGTCGTTCTGTTTCACTGTGGATGAATGACTGTGAAAATTTACAGAGATGACTCAAGGTCGGACACTACTATCTCAATGTACATCACCCGACTGACACGTCAAAGTAAACTCTAGAGTTGTTCCAGCTCTATTTACCACTACAAGGTCTGCAATTTTCATTCACTTTGGGCTGCTGAATCAAATTATACATCTGGAATACACTTTCACATGTTTATGTGTTCATGGTAACATTCTTTGCAT
Source organism: Pygocentrus nattereri (assembly GCF_015220715.1). Taxonomy (NCBI): domain Eukaryota; kingdom Metazoa; phylum Chordata; class Actinopteri; order Characiformes; family Serrasalmidae; genus Pygocentrus; species Pygocentrus nattereri. The sequence goes on along the minus strand of NC_051211.1, from coordinate 36,764,712 downwards.
CTTTAAAATGGAAATATTCATGCAACTCGACTAGTTAAGTAATGTTCCGACTCCAACAGACAGAATGATAGAAGGATGAATGGATGGATGGATGGATGGATAGAGAGACTGATAGATAAGTGGGAGGACAGGCAGGCAAAGGCATGGATGAAAGGATGTATACGTGGTTGGACGGATGCATGTAAGGATTGATGGGTTAAAGAATGGATAAAAGGATAGATAGCTGATTGGATAGATGGATGGATAGATGGATGCCTGCATGAAATGTATGAATTGATGGATGAATGAACAGACAGACAGACAGACAGACAGACAGACAGACAGACAGACAGACAGACAGACAGACAGACAGACAGAGACAGACAGACAGATAGATACTCACAATAAAGGCAATTGCTGACGTGTAGACTGAGTGCCAGTTTGATAAGGCGGACAGGTTCCTCAGAAAGTTAGTTATAGGTCTGGCGCAACGTTCTGTGTGCATAAATACATTTACACTCATGCCTTGATAGATATCACTATATTAGAACATCACAGCAATACACAACAGAATCAATGCTGTCAAAATCATGTAAAGCAGAAAAAGCTCTAAATAAGTCGAAAAAATGACTTACTAAGTCGTCTCATGTTTTCTGTTAACCTGAAAGAGAGAGAAATATTTTCTTTAAGTATGTCTCCTCTCTGCCTGTCCTGGTGGCAGTCAGGGGTGAAAAAAGCCTTTTATTAATCAAGGATGATTTGATGAGTCACCCCCTCACCTACACTACTCCTCTTCACATTTCTCTCATCACAAAGTGACAATTCCAATGTATCTTTTTCATTCTGGAATAAATCTCTTTTTGCTGGTTTAGTCGAGCCAGAGCTACACAATCAGCAAGGTCAGCCTGCCTGAGGTCTGTAAGGTTTCAATACAGAAGGTTTACCTGAGGACGTTTTGCAATGTAATACCATCTGTTGCCCAAAAGGGGGAGAGCTTGAGCATCATAACAAGGGATCACATTTCATTTTAGTTGTTTAAATCACTGGCTCTACCCTTATAGTGCTGAGGTACCACAGAATTGCATGTGTTGGTGTTTTCCCTGCTCCAAAAAGATGCTGAAACAGTTTATGCTTCAAAATAGCTGATAACAACATGATATAGTGTCCGAAACCAAATAAGCAAGTCTATTAGTTGTTACTTACCAACTTGATGCTCTATATGAGCTTGCATTACCTGTTAGGTACATTGGCCTCATAGTTCTAGGGCAAAGCTAAAGAAAATGGATGATGTTTTGGCTGACTGACCCCTAAAACTAGCCATGTAAAATGCTAGCCATGTGAAATGTTTCTGAACCAGTGTAGAACCAGAGCTTTCTGTGGTGTATTATGTTTCTATGACTGTATAAAAGATGCTTTCCTTGTCAACATTACTCTTAATATGGCTTGGTAGTTAGTTGTGTTTTACGTTAGTCCTCACTGTACTATGCTGTCATTGATGAACTCTGCAAAAGTAATAAAGACACAACTGCCACAAAAGTATAATATTTAATATTATATTTAACAGCAGATAATATTATATTTAACAGCAGAAATAGCCATGTTTTGTGTCTGCCTTAAAGGTTTTATTAGCTGATGAGTTCAGATTATCAATGTTAACACTATTTTGCACCAGGACAATGTGGCAAGAGTGGCAAGTCTAAACTGCTCCGCGATGCTTGTCATGTCACACCAGACTCATTTTGTTCATAAAGCAAGGCGTGATTTCTGTCCATATTTCAAAATTTCCAGTTAATGGATTAAGTTAATATAACCTGCATATGACTTTATTCCATCTACTGGTTACTAGCAAAGATACGTCCTCTAGACAGACAAAGCACTTTTTGTAAGTTGCTCTGGATAAGAGCGTCTGCTAAATGTTATAAATGTAAATGTAAGTGTACTAATTAAGTAAACTTCAAGTAGACATTGTTCGAGTATATTTATTAGGTTTTAACTGTTTGGAGAGGTTTTAATTGGCTGCTTATTTCCCTTATCAGTCTGACAGATTGAAAAATGTATGATTACTGAATATCAGCAATACCTTCAAACAGAATGAAATGGTCTTTTCTCTGCATGTTGAAAAAAGATCTGCTCACTTCTAGTTGAGGATCTTATTATTCTTTGTATAAACACTTCATTGGGTATTAGTATCTTGACAACACTACTGCATGTAGCAGAAAGCAATTAGTGCATCTGGAGTAAAACAAGCAGAAAGAAATGGATTGGGGGGTATAAGGGGCTTGACTCCAGGACCAGGATTGAGAAACATGGGTTTAGATGAATTTAGAAATCTCTGATGGCACACTGTCAGGTTTCACAGAATATAGAGGGCATTAAGAGACACCATCCACCTTGTATGCATCCTGCACTCCATCCCACCTTTTAGCACTGAGCGGTTCCTCCGGCTCTACTGTGTTCTCCTCAGGCTGGAAGTGAAAGTCCTCAATGTAAACGCCGAAGCGATCATACAGCCACTTCTGCAGCCGAGAGCACAGCGTCTCCTTCTGCTGCTTCTCTGGAGAGAGAGAGAGCGAGAGAGTCAGTGACTGATCTGCCTATTTCAGAGCACAAACCCAAGCTCTATTAACCTAATTTACTCAGTATGTGTATGTATGAGCAAGGCTAGCTCTCTTCTCCATATTATGCTCTCAACTTTCTCTCCTCAAATACAACAGGGCTCCTCTGGCCTAGATAGGCTCATCTACAAATTTAGACTGCTGCCTGAAATAACAAGCTCTGGTGCCTCCTGAATTGGTGTGCAATCATGGACTGAAGCACTGTTTGGAAAGCTTTGAGGTACAAGAGCCCTTTCTACACACAGACAGCACATCAGAGAAAAGACAATGTTTATCTGACTGCTGTTGCCGGATATCTGCACCTCACACATCCACAGACAGAAAGAGAGGGAGAGAAACAGAGTCTTAGTTTGCTGTCAGATAAACACGACAGAGCCTTTTGCAGCAGAAATATCTCATTAGAGCAGGATATGTTTGTGTTTTCTCACCTGCACCATTGGCCGAAGGGGACTGCTGTTTACGAGAAGGCTGCGGAGGTGAGTCTTCTAATCTGATGCAGAAAAACAACCCAAAATGTGTTTCATCAACTCATATGACATTAACCAACACTTGCACAACATTACAACAAAGAGGTCATGACAAAACCTTGTAACTGAATTTTTGTCATTTCTCACTTTTTGACGATATAAAAAAAGTAAGTGGCGCTTTTATGCTGTGTCAATATGTCATGATGAATGGACGAATAAAAATGGCCCTCAAAATCATCTCTCCATTAACGTCCATTAAAGGCTAAGGTGTAATCAGTTACCTTTTTGGAGATATAAAGTTTTGGAGCAAGGCCCCAGGTGGTTACTACAGTGTTGCCTGGTAGTTGTTGGTGTATCCCAGGTAGTTGCTAATATATGTGTCTGTGTGCATGTGACATGTAACATTAAAACCACCTTGGGGGTCATTTTCAGCACTGCAGTCACACTGACATGGTGGAGATGTGTTAGCGTGTGTTGCGCTGGTTCGGCTTGGGCAATTAAAAATAATTTGCATGATATTTTCTATTTAAAAATTATGATGATCGATAATATTACCAACCCCGCCCTTTTACCAAAAAACATTCTATTCTAAGTCTACATGCTTTTCTAATTAAGTCTACATGGGACCAGATTATAACAAAGTATGCAGAGAAACAGATGTACTACAGTCTGTAGAACTATTCATTGCACCTATACAGTAAGTGAAGCTGATAAAATGATGTCTACTAAGGTGTGAAATATGTCATTTATAACATCATTTGGAATTCAGAATTGAGTCCTCTATTCACTATTCCATTCCGGGTCAAGTGCCCCTGTGGCCCCCACCTTTGGTTCTGCCCTCTTGGCTGATAAACTACATTTTAGTCTAAGGATAATACTGTGTAAATCAGATTTTTTGCCACCTAGATTAACATTAATACACAAAATCTTGCTACAGGCTGCATTTACTATAAATGCTAAGTAGGTGACCTCAGGTGAAGTAAAATAAAGCTGTACAATGTTATCTGTATGCTGCTATCTTTATGTATGACAGGCTTTTGATCTGAGCAGTGGTAGAGCAGTGTCTGACCCTTTTACTCATCCCTCATTGCTGAAGAATGTCCTAGTCTCTGTGAAGCTTCCCAGACCAAGGGGGCGGAGGCAATAACAGCTATTTTTAAAGCCCAAGTAGGGGAGCCTGGACCGGGGCAGCCTACAGCGACCAGCCCTTGTCTTGTCTCTGAGGCAGTGGTGCAAGAGAAGGGTCAGTGAATACTGCCAACAAGCAGACACTGATCACACAGCTCAGTGAGGAGGAGAAAGAAAGCCTGTACCAAAAGGTTGGCTACTTATTTTTCTCTAAAACCTTTGCTTAAAATGTCTGAGTGATCACTTCAAGCTAAATGACACTAAATAAGCCACACTCAAGGCTATTAAACCATTATTGTATTTAAAGTAATAGACTCATAGTGACAGTATGTATGGTAGCCTTTTCTCCTGAAACACATCTAAATGAAAACCCTTGCAATCCTTACCACAGTGAATATAATAGTTAGTCTTAACATATTTTAAAGATGACAAAGTTGGCCAGTTTTAAAGAAATAGTTATGCAGCAATAATAAAATGCATATGATTTTCTCCTTCAATGGAACAATAGACATTCTACAAAACAATGGACTGGCCACCCCAGAGTCCAGACCTCATCATCACTAAATGTGGCTTTACAAGGATCATGAGTAGCAGAAAATACAACTTTTACCACTGAACTTTGCAGCATTTGAAAGTAAGTAATTGAAATAAGTCTTAACACAAACTTACCATAGCTGTACATAGAGGTGGGCAATATGTGATATATTACGTCACAATATGCTTTTCTGCTTCTATTTAAGACATAATCAGTACTTAAAGGACACTGGGCCTAATTCACCAATATCTTCCCAAGTTTTATCTTAAATATGTTCTTGAGAAAGGCCCAAAAAAAGTCTGTCAGGCTCATTATGTGTTCTTAAACAGCAGAATTACTCACACCTTTGTTCTTATGAGTGTGTGTAGATTATGTTCTTACCTAAGAACAAATCCCAAATAAGAAAACATTTGTGAACATCAGAAAAAACTGTAAGTGGGTTTTCAGAAGAAAACCTAACAGTTTCTAACAGTTTCTTCTTAAGAACTTCTTAAGTTTTCTTCTTAAGTTTTCTTTTTTTCTCGTCCTCAACCATATTATGTGCAGCTGTGTGCACATCGGATAATTGTGGACCTCCAATGCTTGGCTGTGCTTCTTTCGCCTCTCCATCGGAGGGGCCTGGTTCCTGCTGTGGGATGGGCCATGGCGGATAAAAGGACCACCCGTGACCGGTTATGGGGAGAGCATTCAGCATGTTGGAGACACCTAATGAAAGTCTGCCGTATTCTCATTGTGAAAATGTAGTCAGTACCATCTCTCGCTTGTTTTTCGTCTCTTTCTCTCTCTTTGCTTCTTTTTCCCCTTTCCAGCGAAGTGTGGGCAGGCAAGTTGGGCGCACCTATATTTGCATTCATTATAGTCGCTGAACTGTCTAGACACACTAGGTAAGGAGCGAGTGCCACCCGCTGTATTTTTGGGGACAGGAGTAGATGTATGGTTAGGTAGGTTAGATTTGTTTTGTTTTGTTCATTTCTTTGCACCGTCCACCATCCACCTTTGTGGCTGGTAGGACTTTATTAGTTGTTGTTTTTTCATGTTGAATGTTTTGTTATTCTTTGTCTTTTCTTTTGATGTATATTTAGTTTGTTTTAGATTACCTGTTTTGCTCCTGATATGTGCAGTTATCAGTGGAAGCAAAGTAAAAGTTTTGATGTAAACATTGCTAATGTGTGCTGGTCCCTTCCCTCCATTCCTGCTTTACATGCCACGCCATATTATTTTGTTACACCTCCTCTCCTCCCCCTAGCTACATCTGAGGGGAACGTAACAACCAACATCATGCTTAAAACCAAAAATAAGTTTAATGGGATTTAGTGCAGCAGAGTGTGTGAAACACTAAATATATACATCATAATCACTGTAATCACTTCTTGTTGTAATCAGTTTTTGATAGTATATTACATGTGGCACCACTGGGGTTTTTAACTGTTCCTACTTCTCAAACCTCAGAAAAACAAAATACCATGATGAACATCATGTATCATGAAAATGTCTTCAAGTATTGTGATATACTATTTTTGTATGTTTGCCCGTGGTGCTCACCTGGATTTTAGCACTTCACTCATCTTCTGCTCCAGGTCCAACCTCCTACCCCGCTCTTTCTCCAACTCCTGCTTCAGCGTGTCCACATTGGTCTCCTCCCGTAGCTTCCTCAACTCCTCCTCTGCCAAAAACACAAGCAACAAATATCATTTTTGAGGTCACCCTTTGAAAAATGGCTCCGGGCAGCACACTGAGCACTGGAGAAATGCATTATTTAAGAAAAAGAGCTCAGAAATGCTGTAGGAACTTATTTTCCTCTCCTTGTGTTATGGCGCAGAGCAGCATTCTCTTACAAATGGATGCTGGGAAGTCTTTAATGATCTTTTCTCTTTTCCCTGCTAAGAGGTGGACTCTGTTTACATGATACGTGTAGCGGATGCACTCAGAGAAACACTCTGTTCGTTGTTTCAACACCTCTTTCTCTCACGGTTCATCCATCACTCCATGGAATATGTCTCAATATCAGCTAATACCATGCGTGCCTCCTGCTATAATAATGGTTATAAATATTTTAGCACCAAAGCTAGCTCCTTTCACACGATCATGAAAGGAAAGTGAACCAAAGTCCAATCAATGCCAGCAAACCACGACAAAGGCTTGGTATATGCGTCCTGTACACCCCAGGGATGGGATCATTAGTGGAAGTGCGTTGAGGGAGCAGTGACACAGTGGAAATGTGACTGAAAGGTAGACCGTAGGTGGTCCTGGAACCATGCTGAGATGACAGCTATAGCATAAGTGCATGATTTACAGCCATAGGCATGCCTCCATGGTAAAATGTCATGTATTGTTGATTTTCTAAGTGAAAGTAAGACATTCTCTACAGAGGACACATTAAAATATGTCTACTTTCAGCAAGTAGCAAAATTTTTTAAAAAATGAGTAAATGTGTTTGAGTGTGAGAGAGAGCTAGAGAGAGGGTGAGAGAGAATAATACTGACTGATGCCTTGACAAGATGTTAAAAACTGAGAAAGTAACACCATTTAAGTCGAGTAGGCCAAGTTCTCTCTCACTCCCTCCCTTTTTCTTTGTCTCTCTCCTGAATCAGAAGAGTTGAAAGAAACAAGGGAGTGAATTATTTTCTCTACATTTTTTTTTTACACAGGCATTATAAATTGTTGGGTGCTAATTATAACATTTTAATATACTTATGCAACACAGCAGTGAAAATGCTGTATATCCATGGATTAGTGATTCTGATCTTCAGACAAGTAAAATGTGGATTTACTTGTCCACAAAACAAGTGCTTGAATAAAAAAATAAGTAAGGAGAAGCCCTGCTAGGGATGTCCTGATTTTTTGTACCCTTATCTGTTGAAAGCACTACATTTCTACAAGTACAATCTGATTTTTATATTTTCACACATAATATAGCCACACAATATATATTCACTACAGTGAAATCACTTCATTTTTAATTTTTACATGAGGGGATACTGTGCACTGATTTGCAGGTTTTTTTTGAGCTTCCGATTTTATACTGTGTTGATGGATTCATATTGACCTCCCTGATGATCTGGCCTTTTTCACCTTACTTCTTTACCCCAGTTATTTGTTAGTGGACCACTGAAACTTTTTACATTTCTTTATTAAGTCAGTTATTTTTTTACTACTACAGATCATTGGCTCCCCCTCAGTACTGGCCCAAGGACCACCAGAGGGTGCTCAGTGGTTGAGAAACCCTGTTCTAATGCATGCTACCCAATAAACATTCCAACAAACATTGCTTTTCAGATGATGGAAAGTGTTTAGCTTTGTGAAACTACACTTGGTATCAGAACTGAACCCTGGTATCACAGCAACCCTACAAGCATTCAAGTTCTCAGGCCTGAATTTCATGCTTCTACCACAGATCATGCATTCTTATGAAATTTGGGTTACATTCAGCATGTGCAGGAGAGCATGAAATTGCTCAATTTGCAAAGTCTCTTGAAATACTCCAGTTAGAGCCCTTTTCAGAGCTGTGGAGAGGTTTTTGTTAGAGACTGTGACAAATTTCATGATCATATGAGGCCTATTAACTGCTCCAAACTAAAAGCAAGAGTCTGAGTTTGGACCCCTGAAGCCAGCAAGCAGTTATCAGTGCAAAAAGGGCTAACTGAGACAGACCCTGGACAATACTGGGGGAAGAGATTAAAAAACCTAGCTGTACACCAAATCACTGGAACTGACAGTTTACGACTGCTTCTAATCAATCAAACTGAGCTCCAGAATTAAATTTTGGCTTGAATCAGCCACTATTTGCACTAGCAGCTCTCCATCACAACATACCGGGCACTTGCACAGCAGGCTGTGTTTGCCAATGACAGTGTGTTCAGTGTGAACAGGAACCAAACATTCTGCCTGGGATTCTGAGCAGTCTGTGCAAACTGCTACAGCATTTCACCATCTTCAAAGCATTTGTTTGTCCAAAAATTCTCACCATTTCCCACTTGAGTCCCTCAAGTATGGTCAATTAGCCAAGATGTGTTTGGTATCTGAACTGTTGTGAGCTCTTTTTTGTGTTTCGATGCTGGTCAACTTGCAAAAAACAGCTTGGACCATGAATTCATACTGGTCTATGCTGTTTTTTTCAGCAGTGTAAACCATTGCTTTAAACTTGTTTAGTGGATCTCAAATATTTAAGAACCACAAAAAAATACACAGGGAAGAGCCTGAGGTTCTAATCTGTTTAGTCCATTTAAGGAAACTGCTGTGATCTAAAGGTACGTACCTGACAAGATACAAAAACTACAAAGCACAGCAATACCACATAAACAGTCACAATAAATACATAATAAATAATAACTTTACACTTCAGTCAGAGATTTAAAGATGCAATTAGCCAGATTTTGTAATTCAAAACAGTCCAAAAATAACGAAAATTATCAACAGCAAGTGATGAAATAACAGTTTTGACATTATGTCAAAGATGTGTAGGTATCATGCTGCAAAGACATCTACTAAAGTCAGCAAAACCGCTCTCATAAAACCACTTTGTACCTCAAGAAGCGATAGTGAGTCACTGTAGCATCGAGTCTGCCGTCAGTTGAACATGAGAGGATGATGAACTAGCACTGTCTGAAGCCTTATTCTAATCTCTTGTCAATCACTTTGAATGTACTGCTCACAGTTAGACCATTTAAGGACAGGTAGCCAATGAAAGGAACAGTAAACGCAACAATGGCTGGAGCTCTCAGCAAGTGACAATTATCACCACAACCACCCACTCAAAGCAAGAAACCACATTCAGCTGCAAAAAAAAAAAAAAGAAGTGACATAAACAGAAGCAAAACAATAGTTAGATGTTGAAATTTGTTGCTGGACTCTCAACATTTCTTCTAGACTAGTAAGGATGGAGAGGAGTGAAGTGGAGGGGCTGTGTGTTTCCTGGTTTTTTGCCATAGAGGTGGACACCACAACTCACCCCTTGTTTATTTGGAGTGTGTCGTATGAATTTAATTGTGTCATGTTCCACATTGCTCCTTTAAGGATAAAATTAAGAATTTTTCATGATTGCTATTAGCCAACTAACTCTTCAAAAACTCGCTGTTTTCCAGCTAAGAAGCACAAGATGAAATAAGTTGCAGTGTGACTAGGCTAGAAACATTAGCTGAGATGAAACCAGATGAGCATTCTGTTTATGTTACAGACTTCAGATTGACTGCCGTTTATGGACACTATTGATTTTTGGCATCTGTATTTAACACAGCATTTGGTAAGTGGAAGTCTGTAGTATTATGGGACAGCATTTTGTTTGCTTTTTGAGTGTTTTTCAAATGCTTTACAAAAAATATCAAACTAAAACCAGTGACTGCAGTCTCACATTTTATAAATATGCACACATGTATACATGCACACGTGCACACATAGCGAGAGAACAGTCTGAGGACTAAGCACAGAGTACTTCTCCTAATGGCTGAGTAAATGCTGAGTGATGTGAAGCAACCCCCAGCAATAATGCTGGAAATGATATTAAAAATAAATGAGGCACAGGCACAGGAAGACACACATACACAAAACAGACTAGCCGATCAGCAGCCCTCTGAGGTACAGTGCCTTTCAATTGCTTTATTCCACCCACACAGACTGGTAGGAGTCAACCACAGGCACAAATAACAAAATGGGAGCAATTTGTTGCACAGTGCCAGAAGCCTGGAATGCTATTTATTCTGAACCACTCCAGGCTGGAGACCTTTCACAAAGGACCACTAGTGCACTGCATATATACGCACAGTCATGACCCACCAACAGGTAGTTACAGTCCAATCTGGATGCTTTATTAGAGTGATACGGTATGTAACTTCACTCTTGTCGGCCTTCTCAGCGTACACTGAACTAACTTAATGGCACAGCTGTACAATGAAAAGCAGAAGTAACTCCTTAATGCATCCATCACTCTATAATCTGTTAAGCAATCTTATGACACCTACAGTCTGCGAAGAAAAGCACAAAAACCATCAAGCAGTAACTTAAGCAAAAAAATAAGAGTTCGTTAACATCCTACATTTAGGAGCAAGTATACCACATTCTTTCACAGCATTCTTCACAGCATTACACCTTTACCTAAAATGCCAGCATACATTTTGCAGCCAGTTGCACATTACTGTCTCCACTGTTGTACTCAGACTTTTACTGGCCTCTTTCATGAGTGACCTGATTTTGGCCAAGCAGCAGGTGTTAGCTGGATATTTTTAAAATCTCTGCACATTAAAAACCCTAGCTTGTAGCTTCACCTTGTTGATGTAGAGACACTAGTCCATCTGTTGTAGGAGGGGTGTAGCCCCCAATAGGCCTGGGTAGACCATTCTTAGGCTCACCTGGTCAAATTGCAAAAGAATGGATAAAAGAATAATTATTATGGCAAATTTTTTAAGATAATGAAATTGAATTTGTTTTCTGTGAATGCTGTCATTGTATAATAGCCAATGAAATCATTACACTGTCCATCTTCTTTCCTCAGTCCACTATTTACTGCTTAGCAACCACTGCTGCCCACCACTGTCTCAATTATCAACGAACCAGAGCTTGAATCTGAAATTCTAGCTGCAGTTAAGAATGTGACTGGGGGTGTTTAAAAGTGAGATTACATCCAAAAGAGTATGTTTTCTACCTTTCAAAAGCCAAAAATAAATCTAAAAAAATGCCATCACCATTACTTTTCTGTGAATTTGGTACTTGTAATGAATGCTCTTTTACTGAAAAGGCTGAAGTTGGCAAATGTTTAACATTATTTTAATTCATCAAGTAATCAAAGGTAAGATATCATAACATTTTTCATGCCCATCGTGGAAATGTGCTTATGCCCATGATGTATACATCTCTGTACATCTCAGTTTTCAAATTTGATCTCAGTGTTGTCTTCTTTGAATCAATGACCCTGGCGTTGAATCAATGAATCCTGCATTTTGGTTGCCTGCTACTGTTTTGCATCAGGGTGGGAGAGATGGAATAGGTAGAGGGTGACTGCATGGCTGTCACAGGCTATAGCCTAATGTAATGACACTGCGAGACGTAGTTTGAAAATATGTCTACCCACATATTCACACTCCCACCCAAAAATGTATGTCTGTCTATGCATTTCCACCAGATTTGACATTCAAAAAAAAAAAAGAAAATAGATGTCATGTAGGTTAAACATAGAGAGAGACACAATCAAAACTCTTCATGATAACCAGACAAATGCTAGTAGGATCAAATTACCTTACCTAGCTACAAATGACCTTCTACAGGTACACTGTATTTACTATATTTACTGTGAGAAAACCATGTGTGCAATTGGTTCCAGAAGCACAATTGCACTATTCCAATATAGACTCTATCATCCGGGTTTGTGGTTCTAGACTGTAAAATGTACAGTAAGCTGCCTTTGTCAAGATAAAAAGCTTGGCGTCAAGACAGGACATAAGAGATCTACACATCTTAAAAATATATAACTGCAATGGAATATGGTGCACAATTCCCTAACTAAATTCCTTCACTAACCATGACAGTTCCACCCCAGTGACTTTAGGGGTACCACCCTTGTGACAATTTCGTATCTTTTTTCTGGGAGTGTACACAGGTTTGCAAATGAAAAATGCATTAATCAGTATGACCTCTTGTGGCCATGGGCCCGTTAGTGGGACCAAAGTCTTATTACACACTTCTATAATCTAAGAATACATAAACACATCTGCACTAAAGTCCTTGTAGTTACTGTATAATAAGCCTTAGTATGTAAAAGCCTGGGATTTTAAGGGGTTAAGCTCTGTTTAGTGTTCAGATGAATCAGAATTTGTACACATAAACTATCATGTACATTAAAAATTGTCCCAAAAATGGGCCGTGAATAGATGTTTGAAGGTACAGTTTCTTTCTGTGAGAGCAGCCAATGCATAATTCACACAGGCCACATTTCACATTCATCTTCTAATTAGGCTGTACTAGCGAGACAGAGCAGAAGATTAATACAGCATAGTGCGAACACACTCACTCATCTCCACCTGTTAGACCTCATCAAAGATTCAGCAGAACTCTCTCTCTCTTTCTCCCTCTCTCTCACTCACTCACCATTTCCATCCTGTGAAGTCATTCTCTATATTTGTCTCTCACTTTTGCCCTGCTTTTCTGAGACACCAACATCATTCTTTCACCTCTCACTCTCTAAGCTGCCTGTCAGCTATGATCTTAAACTTCTTGCTTTATAGCATATATAGCAATATGATCTTTATATGATATAGCATGCTTTGATTTCTTCAGTCACTAACTTTAGATGATACTGTACTGATCCAGCACCAGGTTACCTTAAACCTTACCCATAAACTGGTCTCAGACCAGTGCAGACAACAGTGATGTGCAACAGTCCCATTCTGTCAGCTGAATGATATGAATGTAAATGCTGCACCATTTAAGATGGAATGGGAAAATTCGAACAACAAGCTGGTAAAAAAGAAGTTGACTTTAGCTTCATCGAAAGTTGAAAAGAATGAAAAGGCATGAGGAGGTTGCTCTTGCTTGACAGGTGGGTAACATTAACCTATAACCTCCCATAAGAATGAATGGCAGAATGTTCAGAACTTCAAATTCTAATTGACATCAATGATGCAGGCCACTCAGTCTCACAGACACAGCTGATCATGCAGGAAATCTGCTTTAAAATCCTTACACTTTCACCTAGAAACTCCATTTCAGTTTTAAATGGTAGAGAAACTTGTCCTTTCTGAAAACTCAAAATATCTCATCATTTTATCAATTAGCTTTAGAGTTATGAGCATTTGTTTGGCACTAGGCCCAGAAAACTGCCCCATTCACTCCCATGTAAATTTCTCAAAATGAGAATCTGCTAATTTCAAGATTTTCTCTGTTTAACTTGTCATAACTCAATGTCATAATTCTCAATACTCACAACATTACACCAAAATAATCCTCAAGGGGTCTTATCTTACACATCTATCCGGTTTTTGCGTTAGAGTAAACATTTCCCGAGTTATGACTGTTTGTTCAGACGGTGCAAATCAGACTCAAACAAGGCTTCTCCACTAAGAGCTGCATAATAACAGAGTGACAGTTAATTTGATTGACTCCCCCCCCAAACACATACATCTCTCCCTCTCACACACACCACACAGACACACACACACACACACACACACACCACACAGACACATACCTAAGGAGGTGTTGTTCACCTACACAGAAACACACACACACACGCAGCTCTTTTCAAGCACTCTTGCAGTTCCTTCAGGAAAAGCACATCTAGTTAACTATATGTAATGTTAACCAACAGGTCAGTACTGTTTTGTTCCATCTGCTAATGTTTGTGACAGCAGCTGGTTAGCTTCACAGCAGCAACTGCAGCGACAGTTTGCTGACTCACAGCAAATTTATTCATGAATCTGAGAGGTGGAGCTTCTGCAGAAGCACTAAAGGGAAGGGTGTATTTGTTTTACTGTTGAATTCAGATATCGACAATTGATCTCCAGAATTGTATACTGTGCCTTCTAATTCAGCATCAGTTGAGCCCCTACAAAATAACATACTCAAGCTCCATCACAATGACAAGCATATGTGTTCGCTGTACATGGGCAGTGGTGGGGCAAAGGTCACCAGCCAGCCTCTTAGTTGTACATCTTAAGAGGCTTAGGCGTACCTAGTCGCACCATGCCAGAGAACACATGTACATCTATTAAGAGCAGAGAGGAAGAACACACTGGGGCAGAGAGCATGACCCCGTACTCTCTCGCTCTCTTTGCTTGTGTAATTAGTATTGAACGCGGTGGCCTGCTCACACACTGTCACTCTACATCACATCAGGCTCAGAGACCCTCACTGTCACAACATAGCACTCTGCGTGTGTGTGTGTGTGTGTGTGTGTGTGTGTGTGTGTGTGTGTGTGTGTGTGTGTGTGTGTGTCTGTCAAACATTAGTCAAGTGTGTCACGTGCCCAGAAGGAACCCAAAACGGAAGACCACATTATCCTACAGCCACAAAGATGACGCCTCTGAAAATGTCCTATAAAATACTGCATTTAAATTACAGTATTGTGCAAAAGTCAGAGACCACTCTTCATTTATGTATTTACAGTCAAAATGTCCATAAGTAAAAATACACAGAAGCCTCAATTTTAGGTTTTTTGAAGAAATCTGCAGATCTATTTTTGCACACCTCTGAAAAGCAATAATAAAAAGAGTGTTTTGACTGAAAAATAAATAATCAAAGGGTCTCTGAATTTTACAGTATTGTACAATAAAACACATTTCCATGTATGGAAAAATTTAGTAGTTTATTCTCTTTTTTTGGTCTTGTGTGCTTGACAAATTTGATCTTCAATAAAAAAGGACTTTGTGATGCATATGAAAAAAACCCTGTATAAAGTTATTATTACTACTGTTATTTCATTGTGGATTTTATGACTGGAGTTTTTAAGACTTAAAAAGGATATGCAGTTAAAGAGAAATTACCCGTTCTAATTTTTTCTGTCCCAACAAAATTGATTTGTGTGCAAAGTATTTCACTGAATCAGCCTCTTAGTCGTCAGGATAAGCTCTTTGGGTTTACTCTGGGTCAACAGCCGTTTCACTTCCCCATTTCAACATCATGCAAATACATTCCTCCAATAGCCATCTTACTCAATGCATCATTCCTATATGCAACCACAGAAAAATTAACACAAATGTGAATATAACTACCTTAGTATAAATATGCATTACAGATAGAAATGCTCCATTCCTCATCAAAAGCCAAGTTAAAATATAGCATTGCTGATCATATCAAAAACATGTTTTCTTACACCATTTACAAATGAGCAGGAGACCATTTCATGGATGATCCAGAACTGATGGTCCAACATCAGTACCTGGAGGAAAGCAATCAAATCCTCACAGCAATTTTCCAACATCTAGTGTAAATGTTCAATCCTGAATTGGTAAGATTCTATAAAACTGATCACAGTGGTGGAGACAGGAAACAGACTTCTGAAGACTTTAATGCCTCTAAAATCTACATTACAGAAAGTTTTATTACATGAAATGGTTACAAATATGCCATCTGATGCCACTGGGTGTTGTAGTACAAAATGTTTTGTATTTGTTTTGTTTTTAGAATTACCATTATTTTAGCATGATCAGTATTACATATCCAAATGTAGATGATTTGTGTAGGTTCACTGGTCATTCTGGAAGATAAAATGTCTATAGTTGCATTGTATATACTGTGACCTCTGGTTCCTGTAAGTTTCTCTAGAGTGAGCAATTTCATATTAGACCACTCCACATGACTTTGCTTACATCTCAGTGACTGAATTATGCAGATTTTTTTGAAAAACCAGGGGAATTGTCTTTAAATTACACTTAAAAATTCAGAACACTTCCCACATCTATTGGAAAATTACCATTTTGGACATATTATGTTTTTCTTTCGACAACAAAACTCTGTGAAGAAAACTCTGTGGGACACAAGTTAAGACAGCAATAAGCTTGTCACTGTAGTTAGTCACTTACTAAGGTTGATGTTGCTCTTATGAATCTTGATCCTGTCAGTAGCAATGTCGCCGAGAGGCTCCAGGTCAGGGTCTATGGGATCCATCTTGACCCCAACTCATCTGTTCTCTGACCCCTTTCTGTCTAGCAGAATGCTCTTAATGCCTCTGTATCACCGCATCTAACTCCACATCCTGTATCTCTAAATCACTCCAAACTCTGTCATTAAGTATACCTTTACTTGTAGATCCAGCATACAGCCTAATGTAGACCCTTGAGGCACTCCAAACCACCCTTGGTGCTCTGAACAGCAGCGCTAGCTTTGAATGAGTGAAAGAGTGGATGAGGGGAAAGGTGGAGCCTTATGCAATAAAACAGTCAGCAGTCTAAGCTCCCAGCTGGCTACATTCATACTTGCACTCAGGAATCACCAGCACAGAGCTAAAGTGCCTATTGAGTGTCAAAGTGAGATATTTTGCAGGGAATTAATCAGGCTGTAACCTATGAGGCAATATAATTTGAGATTAACAAATGAAGTATTCAGTTTATTCAACTGTTTGTTGGTGCAACTGGCCTAATGTCTGACCTACATCCATTTTCAACGGCAGCAAAATGAAATGTTATGAGGTTGTCCTATGATATGCTTTATTTACAACTGTAACTGTAGCGCTGCTCCACTTTCAGAGCTATCATGATTGTAATTTCTCGCTATGATGGCACTGTCGTCCTTTTGCCCTCAGACGCCGCAGGGTTCCCAGCATGACCAGTGTAGCGAGACCGAGGCATGCTGAGGAAGAGCTAAATGGAACAAATTTTGCCGGCACAGCAGTCAAAGCACACTGAGTGCGTTGGGAGATACCAAAAATACGAGCCGTGAATACTGGCTGACATATTAGCAGAAGAAAGCAGATGGAAAGATGTGGCAATAATTAAAACACTGACTACAAAATTTATTTGCTCTTCAAATTGAACAGAATGGTTTGGATTGGAGTGGGAACAGAAAATTAAGAACCTGAATTCTCATTTGATGAGATGTGTCATGAGAACTGGGACCTAAAAAGTAAAGCACTTTGTCAACCACACTACTTGTTCTCTGTTTGGTTCACAAAGCAATTTTAAGCCATTACCAGCAGTGTTTGGTCAGCTTGAAAGCCAATATTCTATCGGTGCTTAATAGCCTTATGTAAGGCATTGCAAATCCAGTGCAGTCTATGGGCCTGTTGCATGAGCTTTATCATGATTTGCCCAATGACAAAATAACATAGTAACATATGTGACCAGATAAAACTCTTTCTGAATGGATTTTATCTATTAATCAGCCAATAAGTGACTTACAGTATAAAATAACAATGATGATTCCAAAAATGCAATGATGCTACAACCGTAGATTCAGTATCATTTGTGCACTTAAAATACCTTAAACTTATGAGCAACACAGATCTTATAAAGTTGAGTTGGCTAAACGTTGATGACACTTGCAGTCTGAACTTTACAGCTTCTTCTCAGACATCCTGTTTCAAAGCCACTTCCTGCTTTAAAAGTCTTTAGGCTGTAGGCGGCATCCAAGCAATCAGGACTTCCTACAGCTCATATACCTCAAATCCACAACGCTACATCTGTAAAACCCCCATCAACAACCATGTAAATCCTTTACCTAATACTTTAATGCTGCTTAAAGCCTGTCACAGTATTGGATATTTCCTCAAGCATATACTGACCATTCATGCTACTGGAGCTTTAAAGAAAGCTCAGTGCTAGGCCACAGAATCCCTAGATAATAGCTCTAGTTCATAACTTAGCATAATATACAGTCAGTGGTGGAAACAGTGCAAAAATCTACTTAAGTGTTCTGCTGCTGTACAGATAATTAATTTTAATATTAGAATTAACAAAGAAAACTACAGAACTAAGAGTAAATAAGTTGTTCAGGATACACCCATTGTTAACACAGCTTGTATAATTGCCACAGAAAAGCACTGTCAAAAGAATAGGATGCTGGAACAGCTGCACATGAGCCTAAGGTCATTATGCCCAATGCCAAGCACCAACTAGAAGGGTATATGTTCTCTAGACTGATGGAGTTTCCATCCAGTACTTTTAGGATGAGTTGAAGTAGTGTTTGTGACCCAAAACTGGCCGTCCAAAATCAGAACCTGGCAGAATGCAATCAAATTTTCACAGCAATGTTCCAACATCTAGTGAAAAGCCTTCCCAGAGGAGTTGAGGCTGTTACCACAGTAAACAAGGACTACATTTCTAGTAATACCCTTGATCTCAGAAGTAATCTTGGCTAACTAAATGCCTACTAAATTTGGACATATACTGTAAGTTACTGTAAGTTACTCAAAAGTAGTATTTCCTTCAAATTTTCATTAGATTTATTGAAAAATTTCATTAGATTTACTGACTACTTAAGCTAACTCATTACCTTACATTTATTGCCTATGTAAGCTAACATTAGCTTTCATTAACTACATTAAACAGGTACACACATTAGCACATATAAGCAAAAGCTTTATGTTTAATAAAGAGCTGTTCTATTTGTAATTCTACAGTGACTAAATAAAAAGAAAGTGGTAAAAATACACAGTAGCTATTTAGCTAAGATTAGTTAGCCAGCCAGCTAACTGTTCCCTTAGGTTTGAAAAGCAGTGTTATACTCTCAAATGATATTATTACACAGTAAAATGACTGAAATACTAAAAAAGTCACTCTCTAAAAGTAACATTACAGTGAAAAAGTACTAACAAGTACTAACAAGTACTAACACCCCCAGCTCTGACATTTGTAAAGACTCCATTTCCCAGTTCACCTGAATGCTGACTTGTGTCACCCATGCTGTATGTCATATGACTAGCTTTAGTTTAGTATTTAAGCCCAGGCTTTAGCACAGAATATTTGCGAGGTATTTGCTTCTCTCTATAGAGCTACTGAGGATTTCTGTCTGTGTATTACTTTGTGTTTTCTAAATGTGTTTGGACTGCTTGACTTTGCCTTTATTGTCTTTGCCCTTTCGGATCTGGTTGTCCGATATTGTTTGTTATGTTTGTTCAGGATTTGACTACTGCCTGTCTCTCCATGAGTATTGTAAAACCCTTTTTAAGTAAAGCCTTATTTCAGGTTTTCTTTCTTTTTTTTTTTACAGCAAGTGTCTGGCACATTTTGTTTTGTTATAATAATAAAAGTACCTATAACTTGTTATTTTTTATTTCAGTATATCAGCTTCTATCAAACCATAAATTTTGGACCTGAATATGGCCTTAAAAATCCTTTCTGTCCGAACTTCTCATTCTGAACCTGACTTGAGCCCAACAACACTTTTTGTTCAAATCTATTGTTCTATTGCTGTTTCTTTGCATAGAACATTCTGCATATTACATACTGAACAATGAAAAAACATGACAAATGTACAACAAATATAAGCCTTTTTGGCTGCACTAAACAGTATGCAACCATTTTTCCTTAAGTGTAGGCTTTGTAGATGTCTGAATTTAAAGGTAGAAGATACTGCTAAGTTACGTTTGCATTCATTTACTACTTGAATGACTATTAGCTTAAAACTGCTATTCATAACATTAGAAAGGCCTCATTCATGTCTCTCCATCTGTCAGCGACCAAGCTGGAAGCATGTTTTAGCATTCTGGAAGCACAGAGGGTGTGCTGGAATTTCGTAATGTGACGTTGCCAGTGCTCACAGTGGTGCCCACCTCATCCTTCAATTACACACACAAACACGCACACAAAAAGCCCAAGCTCTGAGACAGCACCAGCTTTTCAACCCCACAATGAGCCCTGCACAGCTGAGCTCCTGCGGCCGGCCTCCTGCCTACAGAATGGTGCTGTTGCGTGGTAACCTGACTGAAAGAAAAGAAAAGGAGAAAGCGGGGGTGCAGTAAATAAAAAAAGTCCTTCGCAGTTTTCCAGGCACAGAATACACAGGATATTCCAAAGGAAGTAGCAGTTACCACCAAACACCTGCTTATTTTAAGACAGAGCATGACAGGCAACAGGGCTTAATGTAAAGGGCAAGTGTGGCATACATTAGCATCAGAGATGGCATTGTTCCAATGTCAGCAGAAAATGCAAGATCGTAGGGAGAAAAGAGCAAATATGATCAGATTTTGTGACACATTTAGCCTGGAATATGAAAGAACTGCTTGTAGAAAAGCATAACATAAAACATACAGTAGATTGCATGATAGCAACAGTAGCTACATGTAAAATAAGAACAAGGAGTAGCCAGCTCAGCATGTCGCCACAGTTTCTAAAATCACTGCTTTTAAATACCTTAATACCTGTTTTTTCCAAATTTCCAAATTGAATTTCATTTTTACATTATTTGAAAACAGCATCTTACGATTTCATGATGAATGGACCAATAAAACTGGTACAATTCACCTCCAGGTACATATTTTCAACCAGGTCTTTAGACATCATATTAGAATTCAATATAACTAGTATAAAAGGAATTATTATGATCTTAAACTTTTGAAATGTATAGTACTGTGCATAAATATGCTGTACTATATAAAAATGTACATAACTTATGCTGTACTATATGCAAATATACATACTTTACACACACACACACACACACTATATATATATATATATATATATAGCCCCCAAAGTTCAGTCTTGTTTACATTTTCTGCTTCTCATTATCCAAAGCATCCCAAGCTGCTTTCTCTTGCTTCCAATGAGACTTTAATGCACATCTCTGATGTCCAGTTTCTATTACAGTGTTTCTTTCTTTTTCTCTGGTTCTTGTTCTCATTATTGACTTCTCGATAGCTGCACATCCCTTCAGATTCACAGTGTTCTCTTTTCACAGTGGAAGGTTGGACAGGAAATCCTGTGGATTTTTCAGATCTGAAGCAAGAGTGGAGCTTGATGATCTCATGTCTCTCAGAGATGTATAACACTGTTTATCCTCGGTTGTTAATATTCCATTTTCTCTGTATCGTTTATGTAAATAATTTGAACTGCAGTTTTAGAAACTCCTGCTTTTTCACTTATTTATCTTTGACTTTGTCATTCCTAATACAACTGCATTGTATACAATGTTTATTGTTTACCAAGTTTCAGTACTGGTTTCTTTAAGTGATATCACTCATTCTCTAATTAGCAAGTTTTGCCTTTGCTCCCTCGTCCTCTCTCTCTCTCTCCCTGAATCGATACTGGGTCTTCACAGCTGTGCTTGTGTCCCAATTTCATAAAGACTTTTTATATTCTTGCCAAAAACCCCACTTCATGTTCTAATTAGAAAGCAGAGCTACTGGCTGTATTGCAGCTGAAAAGCTACCAAGCATACAGGTTTAAAGAAGAAAATGCAACCAAAACAGCAATAACAGAGTATGAAGCTACAAAGAGAACATTTCATTCATTTACACATCAACCGCGTAAAGGCCCTGAGAGTGTGTGTCTGTGTTCATGCATTAATTCCTATGAGTCACTGTAATATATACTGCATTATTCGTGACCCTAAGCACTTTTAAAAGATGCCGTGTGGATTAGGATTAGAGCATGTGAATTAAACTTCTCTCTTCTGAGCCATTTTATTCTCTTCAGCAAACATGAATACTTAAATAACACCTCTGCTCATGTAAGAGGGAGAAACAGAGCTGTGTGTGGGGAATAGACAGGGTATTCTTAAATATAGGTTTAAAAGGAGGACTCCTCAGCTATAGCAAGCTGATTCTCAGAATGGGTGCTGTTACGTAAGTGATGAACTGCATTGAGTAATGTTTTATAATGATACTTGGTGGTACCACCTCTCCAATCCAAACACAACAGCATCACTGTTTAAGCCTGTATAAACTGTCCCCCAGAGATAGGAGCATTGACACTCAGCATTTTTAAAAGTGCCATTTCCTATGTTTTCCTACTTTTATAAGTTGCAAAAATGGCCTTTTAATTACAACCCCAATTCCAATGAAGTTGGGACGTTGTGTAAAACAAATAAAAACAGAATACAATGATTTGCAAA
The DNA here is from genome assembly GCF_015220715.1 of Pygocentrus nattereri. Classification (NCBI taxonomy): domain Eukaryota; kingdom Metazoa; phylum Chordata; class Actinopteri; order Characiformes; family Serrasalmidae; genus Pygocentrus; species Pygocentrus nattereri. The sequence goes on along the minus strand of NC_051211.1, from coordinate 36,742,516 downwards.
TCCTTTTCAACCTATATTCAATTGAATACACTACAAAGACAAGACATTTAATGTTCAAACATAAACTTTACTGTTTTTTGCAAATATTCACTCATTTTGAATTTGATGCCTGCAACACGTTCCAAAGAAGTTGGGGCAGGGGCATGTTTACCACTGCGTTACATTAACTTTCCTTTTAAAAACACTCAATGAGCGTTTGGGAACTGAGGACACTAATTGTTGAAGCTTTGTAGGTGGAATTCTTTCCCATTCTTGCTCAACAGTCCGGGGTCTCCATTGTCGTAAGAGGCAGGCCAGTCTAGTACCCGCACTCTTTTACTATGAAGCCACGCTGTTGTAATGTGCAGAATGTGGCTTGGCATTGTCTTGCTGAAATAAGCAGGGACATCCCTGAAAAAGACGTTGCTTGGATGGCAGCATATGTTGCTCCAAAACCTGTATGTACCTTTCAGCATTAATGGTGCCTTCACAGATGTGCAAGTTACCCATGCCATGGGCACTAACACACCCCCACACCATCAGAGATGTCGGCTTTTGAACTTTGCGCTGAGAACAATCTGGACAGTCCTTTTCCTCTTTGGCCCGGAGGACACGACGTCCATGATTTCCAAAAACAATTTGAAATGTGGACTCGTCAGACCACAGGACACTTTTCCACTTTGCGTCAGTCCATCTCAGATGAGCTCGGGCCCAGAGAAGCCGGCAGGGTTTCTGGGTGTTGTTGATATATGGCTTTCGCTTTGCACGGCAGAGTTTTAACTTGCACTTGTAGATGGAGCGACGAACTGTGTTCACTGACAGTGGTTTTCTGAAGTGTTCCTGAGCCCATGTGATAATATCCGTTACAGAATGATGTTGGTTTTTAATGCAGTGCCACCTGAGGGATCGAAGGTCATGGGAATCGCCTTGCCGCTTACTTGCAGAGATTTCTCCAGATTCTCTGAATCTTTTGATGATATTATGGAATTTAGATGATGAAATCCCGAAATTCCTTGCAATTGCACATTGAGAAACATTGTTCTTAAACTGTTGGACTATTTGCTCACGCAGTTGTTCACAAAGTGGTGAACCTCACCCCATCCTTGCTTGTGAACGCCTGAGCCTTTCAGAGATGCTCCCTTTATACCCAATCATGACACTCACCAATTCCAATTAACCTGCTCACCTGTGGAATGTTTTTTGAGCATTCCTCAACTTTCCCAGTCTTTTGTTGCCCCTGTCCCAACTTCTTTGGAACGTGTTGTAGGCATCAAATCCAAAATGAGTGAATATTTGCAAAAAACAATAAAAGTTTGAGATATTTAATATTAAGAACATTAAATATGTTTTTTTAGTGTATGGTTTAGAAATTATTTGTAAATCATTGTTTCTGGTTTTATTTATATATTATTATTATTATATTACATTACATATATTATTTGAGATGACCCCAAAGACAAAAGTCGATTTAAAAAAAAATAAAAAATAAATAAATAAATAACAAAGCAGCAAAACAGTCTGTTTAATTCTAAGGAATAAGAAGAGGTTGGAAAATTGTCATTTAACATGAATTGTAATGTTTGGGGACATAAAACCACACAAAGTGTCAAAAATAAATTATATAGGACAAATTGTAGGATATGGGCCCTTTAAATAGCTCTAGCTGCATAAATATCAGGTTTGTTAGACATCTACAGCAGACATGCTGGGATTTTCCATTGCTTGAAATGAAGGACAACTGGGAGCTTGGATAGTTATATCAGCGCGCGTGTGTGTGTGTGTGTGTGTGTGTGTGTGTGTGTGTGTGTGTGTGTGTGTGCGCGCGCGCGCAATGTCAGTAAAACCTTAGTAATGTGATTAGTGTGCCGGAGGCCAGAGCCTCCTCTTCTTACACACACACACACACACACGCAATGACACATTTTAATTTCTATGAGTCACTGTAATATATATTATGAGTGGCCCTTAAGGCACCTTTAAATGATGCCCTGTGGATTAGATTACTTAAAAGAACAGTTTGACTAAACATGCTAAAAAAGACTAATGCAAGGCACAATGTAACCCACAGTACAATGGATCACCAGTGTTTTATGCGCTCCAACAGTTTTTAATCATAATGTTTTTTTTTCAGTCATCTTGTCGCATTCCCATTGCAACATCACCTATGAATTTTCACAGGAATCAGACTGATATTTCTCAAGATTGATCATGAAGGCTCTTTATACCATAAAAGAAGTTTTGTGACTAAGAAGACACAGTGACAGTGACTGAGTAGTGTGTTTACATCACAGAGTTCATAATTCATAATACTAACTTGTGGCTACTTGCTGTCACTGACGACATTATCAGCACTCCATTATATGTAGCTCAATATATAATAGAACTTTATGACGGTCCCTTGTAAAGTCCAGATTTCTGGCTGACTGCCCAAAGTGCATGCTGGCTAATAACAGCATCAGTCCATGTGGGTTGTATCTTGTGGCCATCACTGAATGCTCACGCTAGCCAATTATCCAGCCTGCAAATAGCTCCGGCAGCATGCCAACTACCTCAAGAGAAACCGTTAGCTAGCTGGGTCAAAGTAGGTCACTCCTTGTACATTTACGGCTACACTGATGGCCACACCCACCCACCAATACACCACCAACGCCCACACTCACCCACCAATACACCACCAACGCCCACACACCCACCAATCTGAGAGCTAGGATGAGTGGCTACTGATATTCAGTGAAGCAGAATGTATTTGACATATTCTGATGCAGCCAAAGTGAACTTTGGAGAGGTGCTATTTCTGAAGCACTGTGGAGCTTCATGTTGCCTTCATATGCTGGCAGTAGATGGACAACCAGATATTCCACTGTTTTAAATGGAGCTGTTACAGAAATATTTGGCACTGACTGGCAGCATCAACATTCCACAGACCATAGTGGTAGGTGGAACGTTCCAAAAAGAATTCAATCTCCCCAATTTTCGCCCTTGAATGTGGCAGAGGAATAAACTGGATGTTGATATTCTGGGGCCTGTATTTTAAAAGGGATGAACCGATCTAACTTTTTCCCTGCAATACTGATTCTTATCCTGATTTCAGTACTGGTCCAATATTATTTATGCTTGTTCAATTTAAAATCTGTATATGTCACTTAACATGCTGTTTCAGTTGAAGAGCTCACTCTAAAACATGATCTATCTATGTTAGGAAATGTTGTTAATTAAGGATTTTAAAATGAAGCACACTATACAAGTACTTCATTTTCAACCATATCCTTCATTTTAGGGCCAAAAGGTCTAACTGATTACTAGTCATCTTAACCCTCAGCTTATTATCTCAAAATCACCAACAAATCTGACCATTTTCATTTTTAGCCTACATTAAATTGTTAAAAATGTCATGATGCTAGACCTGTCCAGGGTGCTTATATTGCCTTCCACCAAATGACCGCTGGGATAGGCTCCAACACCCCTCACCATCGCGACCCAGAAGTATAACCGGTCTAGAAATTACAGTACTGTACGAAGGTTTTAGGCATCTAAGCAAATTTTGAAACAATTTACCTCAGCAGTGAGTTTATAATATACATTCGAATAAATACACTGACATTTTTTTCTCATATTTCACTTAACGTCCATTAGGCAAGTTCATCAGCAACTGACCCACTCTCTGAAACATAATGTATTAAACAACATGTATATTTCTTTTAAATGTTTCTTCCTCACTTATTCTCTCAGTTCAGCAGAAACGATGTTGCTTTGTTCTTTTTGCTTACAAAAAATTGCTAGTCAGTTGATGGAATCCTCCTCTCTCTGCATTTCTAGATGGCAATGGATTCTGTCCAAGTTTTTTGTCATGTAATTGAGCTAACATTAGCATGATGGCTAATTTTGTTTTTGTTTTGTTTTTTGTTCAACCTGATTAGCTACAACAACATAATCTACCTCAGCAGTATAGCATTTTAAACTGTACACTTGATATTACTGAGCATCTATAAATAAACATTTTAATAGATGGACATAAAAATGACAAGCATTTGATAGAAACTGAGATAGTCTCTACAGTTTCTCATTAGTTCAATTGTACTAAAGTTTATGTTACTATGTTTACTATGTTTCCTAACACTGTATAAAAGAAACTCCATACAGCCTGTATTATGGGACACACTGCAAGCATTTTTCAGTGGGCGTGTTAAAATCAGAACGCAATTCTCATCACTATGGAAAGACTGGTTTCTGATTCGTTTCACTAGAGTGTTTTCTAATTCAAAATGACACTGTGACAAAATCTAAATCTATGAATATTCAGCTTTATTACTGCTTCTTTACATATTCAATAACCAAATAAATGTGGCAGCGCTTGTTGAGAAAGCATGTAATTAGCAGAGAAGAACAGAATCTATAAAGAGTTCATTGCTATGGCAGCCATCAGGAACCGCACACCTACACTGTTTACATTTCCCGCTGAGACCTCATCTCAGACTCTATTTGCTGGAAGGGAGTGATATAATGATGGTTTGTCTGTACAGTGAATGCTACTGAAAAAGGCATGATAGAAATGGCTGGAGTGGTTGGTGCTGGCATTCAAATGCATGGAATCCAGTCATTGCAAACAATAAAGGCCTTTGTTGGCTAATCTGCTTAAAGGTTCACTGTGAAAACATCCAAAACTGCAGCAAATTCCTCAGAGAAACACACAGTACTGACTTATACATGTTCTTTTATATGTACATAACATTTAACACTGATTTACTGTTCATAAGATACATCTTCAACCTTTGTAAGTGACAATTATCACTGGCAACCACAGAGTCATGCTGTATTTCTTTCTATTGGAAGTACAGATTCTACATTTTTACCACATTTGTTTTTGTATGTAGAAGCGGGGAGAGTTCACTGTGATCTGAATCTGATAAAAAGATATTCTTGTGTGCAGTCTTATTTTTTCAGAATGAAAAAAGAACAATATTTCTGCCATGTTTTTCTTTTTGACATTGAAACAAACAGAAAAGTCAAGGGCTGACATGAACATCTGGATACAGAATGGACACTGAATAATGCAATTCTAATTGATTATGTAACTGTATAATTTATTATGTAATTACACAATTATATTAAATAACTGTAGACTTAAAATATGAAATCATTTAATAAACACATAATTAATGTGTGTCTAATCTGGCATCTACTGCCACTCACCTCATACATGTGATCATTTTTATATATTCCTAGTTTTTAGGTTTTATTACAAGCTAATCTGGAGAATTTCTATTGGTCTATTCATCATGAACATTTCTCACAATGTAAAGGATCTGCTGCACTCAAATGATGGAGAAATAAAAATAGACAATATATACATTTACATTTACATTTATGGCATTTGGCAGACGCTCTTATCCAGAGCAACTTAGTTTGATCATTTACACAGGTAGGCGAAGGTGATGTTAGGAGTCTTGCCTAAGGACTCTTATTGGTATAGTGTAGGGTGCTTGCCCAAGTGGGGATTGAACCCCAGTCTACAGAAGGCAGAGGTGTTACCCACTACACTATCCCAACCACAATATAATAATTATAATATATATACAAAAATTGTATACGAATGCATTTTGCCATTTATATTCTGTGTATATTTCATGACAAATTGACCTAAAGAAATGGCCAAAATTTACTTCTGTCTATTGACTTACATTAGAAGTACAGTACATGTTTTTTCCTTCTCCTGTAAAGTTTTAATTTTGCAGATAGAAGGTTTTGTTCCGACATATATGTATATATAATTTATATTATATACTGTAAAGATTTTGCTTTTTCAGTTTAAAAAGTCAAAGTCAGATTTTTGTCCTGAAAATGTATGAAAACAAGCACACATGTGCTCACACTCACACTCACACTCACACTCACACTCACACTCACACTCACACTCACACTCACACTCCATTTGCTCCTAATGACTCCTCAGGCTTAACTGCTCCTGCAGCTCCACTAACAGCAAACTGATAAGGCCAGGACTAAGTATCTGTGTGGAACCATCAAAGCTCCCCCAACCCCCATCCCAACATAAACACACACAAACAAACAGATATGCATATATACACACAGCCTAAAAATACACCACAACAACAACATTTACACAGCAAATCCTGTTAAAATCATTTGTCACATTTATCATATTAATTACATTCAGCATTTTTACTCATTGCCTTCCCTCCAAAACTAAACCTCATTACTGCTCTGTGGACTGAGTTAATGGTTAATTCAATTCAGCTTGAGAGTGAAAAAAGGAAAGCTCTGATGAAGTCAGCATGTGTCTGAGCGTAATGGGAAATCCCAAGATAAACAAGTTCACATCTGAACGTAGCTGACCTTAGGTCAGCCTTAATGCAGTGCTAAATAGGACACTGCTATTAATGCCAGTCTCAGACGGGTCAAACACACACACACACACACACACACACACACACACACACACACACACACACACACACACACATTATAGCCTCCTCAGTCACACAGGTGCTAAAGATAGTGACAGAGGCATGTGTGGACAGACGCTCACCTTGGCCCAGAGCACACATAGCGGCCCAGAGCACACACACACATAGAGAGAGAGAGGGAGGGAGAGAGGGAGAGAGAGAGGGAGAGAGAGAGAGAGAGGGAGAGAGGGAGAGGGAGAGAGAGAAAGAAAGAAAGAAAGAAAGAGAGAGAAAGAAAGAAAGAAAGAGAGAGAAAGAAAGAAAGAAAGAGAGAGAAAGAAAGAAAGAAAGAGAGAGAGAAAGAAAGAAAGAGAGAGAGAAAGAAAGAAAGAAAGAAAGAAAGAAAGAAAGAAAGAAAGAAAGAAAGAAAGAAAGAAAGAAAGAAAGAAAGAGAGAAAGAGAGAAAGAAAGAAAGAAAGAGAGAAAGAAAGAGAGAAAGAAAGAAAGAAAGAAAGAAAAAAAAAAAAACACATTAGAGCCTTATATTAAAAGGATCTGTATGTGTGTCCTTTTGCTTTTTTAACTGATTCAACATTAAGTGTTCATACAGGTGTTCATACTGCTATGCATACATCACACATACTATAGCAATACCTTAGCAACCACCTGGGATGCTACACAAATGACCTAGCAACACTTTAGCAACCATCTGGGATACCATAGCAATGCGTTACCAACAGCTTAGCAACCATCCGGGATAGCATATTAACAGCCTAACAATACCCTAGCAACTACCTGGGATACCATAGCAATGTCCAACAACAATTTCAATAAAATGTCAAAATAGTGTATTTTGCATTGAGTATTTTGTCTCCACTGTGCAGCCCTATTTATTGAATGATATTTCTTAAAATCAAGAACTGAAAAAAAACTTGCGGCTTAAGTAATTAATTCAATTAGCAGCACCTAAATGTTAACATGAGTGGACATTCTAGAGCTCCACTATCAGTATTGCTCTGTGTACTACCTGCTCCATTTGCAAATGATATGTAAGCATGTAACTTAATTTGTACTAACGTTCAAATCCAGATATCCCAGCACACTGTATTGGCATGTCCACTCTGTGACACACTGTGTTAAGACACTGCCCTTATGTCATCACAAGCCAAATCCTAAACCTAATCATAATCTTAACCTCAGTGACCAAAAAGAAATGATTTTATTCATCCACATAAACATGAAACTTGTGAAAAAAGCACTTTACAAAGTCGGGATAATTTTGCATGTCCTCACATTACAGGTTAGCCATGTTTGTCTCTGGTTTACCTAAAAATTTTTGTCATTATATATGACAATTTCCATCCATCCATCCATTTCCTAAGCCGCTTCTCCGTCAGGGTCGCGGGGGGTGCCGGAGCCTATCCCAGCAGTCTTCGGGCGGAAGGCAGGATACACCCTGGACAGGTCGCCAGTCCATCGCAGGGCTATATGACAATTTTTATCATTATATATTAGTTGCTTTGTGTATCTCTTTTTTCTGTCCCCATTGCCTCGGTAGTGCTGGTGCTACTGGACTTTGTTGTGTAACAAGGCCTGCAAACCCAATTACATCACTCTGACATGTCCTTTAGATTACAGTTCTAATAGCACACAGAATCAATGAAGTCAATAAAGCTGCCCATACATGACCGACTAACAGGATGATCAGTCCTTCTCGCTCATTCACTCACAAATACATTCCCAACATGTTCATTTAACTCTCCATACATGTGGTTATTCTTGATTTTTGACTGTCACTATCGCAGGAAAACTCAGAACTGCTATTAGTCCATTCTAGGGATATGCAAGCACTCTGCTAATCATTCTAAGAGGCAGTATTCTACTGAACTCACTATTTGAGCATTCTTTATGTTGAATGGCAGGAATAAAATATACAGGCTAACTCAAACCAGTGAATCACTGTTATGTTTTAAAAGGGCTGTAAAGTGTGACACTCATGTTAAAGATTAAGCATGTTGAATCACACTTTGTTACAACAAAACATGCCAGACTCCAATGTAACATTTTCCCCTCTCTGACCAGTACATCAGAGTTTTACTTGCTAGTGAATATTTTTACTGTCCCAGAAAAAAAGAGCAGAAAAACTTGATTTTTTTCATTTCATTCATATTAATACATTCGGTGAGAATTGTGGATCTTTCACTGCAAGCTCCTTCTGTCTACCTCCTCGAACCACCTTTTCAATACTGGCATGATTTGAAAGTGCTCCACGTCTGGACCCTCCAAACTAATGAGGAGCAACCTCGTGTGTGTGAAGTGTGTGAACACTGTTGTTGCTCCTCCAGTGAGTCAGGTTACAGTAACACGTCACAGATGACTCACCTCCGACATGCTGCACCAGTGATGCGCTGAGAGCCAACATCATCTCTGCTCTTCTTGAGAAGGGCAACCGTTCTTTCATAAGGGGTGAAGGGGGGCTTGCTGTTTACAATGTGGTAAGGAGTGTTGATTAACTTCTCCACCCGCTGGAATGTGTCATTGTTTGCTCATTGTGTCCAGGCATGAAGCGGCCCAGCGGGCACATTGTCTGCCACCTACCTCGCCAGCACACTTTGTAAATGTTAGTGGCTCTTGTGCTGCACATCGAATGCCTGTTTTCTGTAGGTAGTGGGCCTCTTTGAAAAAGGTTTGGCAAGGAATTGCCAGTAAACTGAGCATCCACCATTTTCCATGACAGTAATAAGCTCCTCTTTCTCTTAGTAGCCTCATTTGCTTTCTTTGACACTATTTTTGAACTACTGAGGTGATAACACTGACTGCAAGAACAAACTTGTCAGGTAATCGAGGGTGAGCTTCAGACAGTTAGCATCACAGGCGAACCGACTTGTGACTGGCCGAAACAGGCTAATCGTTTTTTAATGGCCCTGGCCCATCAGGCCATTACCTATATCAAAAACTGCACAGGTCTTAATGTATTGCCGAGAGTGTGTTTCTATAACCACATTGCAAAGTAAGCGCTGTTAAAAACATGACCGAGATGGCAGCTATAAATAGGCTAACAACTAGCTAAATGTTACCTCAATAAACGGTGAAGAGAGAAAAAACCTTGGGTAGAAGCCTATGTCATCACCATCTACCACTGCACCAGTTAGCTCTATTTTCAGTATTAGCTCATTGGCTCATCTGAAGGGGCAGCCTCTGTTGCTCAAAAACAGTGAAAGATTTCCCTTTTCTATTTTTGAATAACAAGACATTCAGATACCTCTGTTACTATTAAATGTTCCTTTGTATTACCCATTTTTAATCTGTTAGCACCTGTGCACCAGTTTACCATTTGTATGTCTTTCAAAAAGACCAAGGAAAATTAAAAAATTCTGACCCAGTCCCATCTGAACTGAAAGCCAGCTGGAACTCTCCATACAACAATACTTCAAAACCTTCTGAAGAACTTTCAAAACTGTTACTAAGCCAGTGATGGAAA